>NW_017298203.1:13814-14597 GCF_001594075.2 Trachymyrmex cornetzi
ACGCTACAGCACAAGCCCCGACCTTCCCCGCGGTATCTTCCGACGGTGTCCAACGCCCGCCTCTCGACAACCGGCAAGAATCCGTACCCGCCGTATCACCAGGTTCCTGGACGTGTAACGCCGGCCCGCGGCCGACGCCACGGCGATGGTACGACGCGAATATAGCGAACGCCTCTATGCGACACGACTCTACTCGACAGCGTGAATCCCAGAAATGGACTCTACTCGGTAACACCGCAACCGGAAGTTAACTCGGCAACGCGACAATCCGCGTTCCGATTGGGCGACAGCCCAATGTTCGGCGACACAATTATAGCAAGCGTGTCTACGCGACGCGATATTAAACGGTAACGCAACTACTATAAGCGTCGTTATGCGACACGACGAGACTCGACAACGTGACTACTCCACGCGTTTCTACGCGACTCTACTCTACTCGGAAACCGGAAGTGACTCTTCTGCGGCGAGAGGAACGAGCGCGGCTCGGCCCTCGATTCTCTCCAAACAACTCTACTTTACTTCCACTCGGCAGCGAATGTTACTCCCCTTACTCTCGAAACGCGACAGCTAAGGATTTCCAAGCTCGGGAGGATGACACGTGGCTCGCGGTTCCGCGGCTCTACACGGTGGCCATTGCGCCGATTCTATCGTTACGGTGCGAGCTGGCTTACGTGCGATCCACCCGGCGACGTACCCCGGTCGGCAGCCTCACCAATGAGGGCGACGCTCGTCTCACCCTCGTCGGCTCCTTCGTCCTCTCGACTTCCTCGGTAGTCTCTCGGC
>NW_017298203.1:15155-22382 GCF_001594075.2 Trachymyrmex cornetzi
ATCATTACGCAAAAGAGATGCTAACATAAAAGAATAAAATCTGCCAAGTAAATTAAATGACGCGAATTTCAACGCACGTTCGCAGGTGCGTTTGCACGCGCGCTCGCATACTCGCTCGCCTACGCGCTCGCCCTTCGTGCCGGTAGGAAGCGCGAGTCCGCCGTCGACAAGTCCGCACAGTGACGGACAAAATGTCACGTCACAATATATAATAAATATAAATTTTTAAATGTTCCAAAGTAATCAACGGAGGAATGACGGCATTTGAAACAATTCGTGCATAAAAAAATTACAGTGGAATAGACCTACTAAGGATATCATAATAAAAAATGCGCACCATACTATCTACTTTATGACAGGTGGTGTGGAAATAATAGTATTTTATAATTTTCTTGTGATAGACATTTACTTACAAGTAGCTTCATAATAAAATTACCTCTAGCAAAAATGTAAATATAAAACCGGAATTTTTTAATAGAAAATACATGTTTATTGCATGAAAATGATAAAAAATATTTTATTCGAAGTATTGCCCATCGCTAGCTATACATTTTTCCCACCTATCTAACAATTTGTGGATGCCACGCCAAAAAAATTGTCGCTCTTTTGAGCCAAACCAGTCATCTAGCCATTTTCGTACATCTTCGTAAAAAGTGAAGCGCTGCTGAGCAAGTACGTGTCCCATCGATGCAAATAAGTAGTAATCGGACGGAGCCAAGTCTGGTGAGTAAGCCGCATGCGAAAGTATTTCCCAACCAAACGCCTCAATCGTTTCCTTAACCAGTTTTGCTGTGTGTGATGGTGCAGTATCATGAAGCAAAATCACTTTGTGTTGCCTTTTTTGATGTTCCGGTCGTTTTTCACACAAAGCTTGATTCAAATTGGTCATTTGTGGTCGGTAGCGTTCAGTATTAACGGTTTCGCCAGGTTTTAGCAGCTCATAATAGATCACACCTTTCTGATCCCATCAAACACAGAGCATTGTCATTCGTCCATAGCGATTTGGCCTTGCAGTCGATGTCGATGGTTCGCCTGGAGTTACCCATCATCTTTTAAGCTTAGGATTCTCAAAATATATCCACTTTTCATCGCCAGTTACAATTCGATGGAGAAATTTCTTTCTTTTGTACCTGGCGAGCAGCATTTCGCAAGTGGTTTTTCGATTTTCCTGCTGTCTTTCATTCAGTTCATGTGGAACCCATTTTCCCATCTTCTGGATCTTTCCCATAGATTTCAAACGTATGAAGACGGCTTCTCGTGTCACATTCAATTGATCCGCGAGTTGTTGTTGAGTTTGAGCGTCATCCTCATCCAACAATGCTTGCAATTCGCTGTCTTCAAACTTTTTCGGTGGTTTTCCACGTTCTTCTCACGTCAAAATCGCCACTTTTGAATTTTTTAAACCACTCAAAGCACTGTGATTTACCAAGAGCATGCTCACCGTAAGCTCCGACAAACAATCGATGCGATTCTGCAGCAGTTTTCTTCAAATAGTAATAGAAAATCAATGCTGTCCGCAAATCGTAGTTTTCAGGCACAAAAGTCGACATGCTCAACGCTATTAGAAACTATTCTGTTGTATGAAACTTGTATTGTTGTAAGTTGAAAATCTTTGTCAGATATCAGAACAAGGAAATGGGGTTAATGACGCGGTCTGACGGCAACTACATTGACAGCTATGGTCATCTATTGGTAAATTCCGGTTTCATATTTACATTCCTGGTATATTATGCCCCTCGTCTTTGGTACTTATTCTAACGCGTCGCGGATATGCGATTTTGGGTAAACCGAGCAGGCGTTAACAGACATATTGATCGAAGGTAAATTTAGAGGAGAAGATGTTTCTGTAGGAAGTATATTTTCGTTGAGAGGTTTTTCACTATAATTTAATCTAGCGGGCAAAGAATTAAAAGAAGAATAAGAAGTAATAATTTTAATGTTAATTTTACATGGTCGATTTTTTACTATACGCGGTCTGGAAGTAATAAGCGTCGGCCTCGTAGGTTTGCGGGCGGGTGCAACCCCATACAGCACAGAAAGATTGCAGGAACATTGCAGAATGATTTCACTGAAACATTGCAATATTGCGTGGTGGTTACGAAACGTTGCTGAATCATTAGGTCTGTTCGCGTTGCATGAAATCCCCAAATATCTTTGCACTTAAAATGAGATGGATATATATTTGGTTTTGAAAAGAGAGAAAGCGAAGATGCCGAGTGCAAAAAATGTGAGCAACGCGAACAGACCTACTGCTGTAAGATTCCAACAATGTTAAGATTTCCGCTTTTTGAAATATTACAACGAAACTTTCCAGCAACATTGTAATGTAATATATTTGGATAAATATTTGATGGAGATTCTAAAATAAAAAGTATTTTCTGTGCATATATCTCACTAATTTTAATTTTTCTACAAATCGCACTTTTAGTGCTTTCCAAAAGCAATTGCTCCAGGCAAATCATAAATACATTGGACAACAAAATTAACGCAACACCTGTTTCACTCTGCAAATATAGGCAAACTTCAAGATAGAATAACTTCGTCAAAAATCATCGTATCGAGATGTTTAAAAAAGTATTTTACAGCTTGAAACCTCTACTTTTCAGATCGCTATTTTAAAAAATCGGTTTCGTGGAGATTTTATGAAGTTACACAAACATAAATGGAGATATATCAAATCTCAAAATTTTTTACGAAATTTGCGGAGTTCCACGGAGTAGACTAAAAATTGTATACAAATGCGATTTACATTATTCGAAAGAGCAAATCTTTACCTTTATTTTGCTTGTTTCCAAAGCTCCGTACGATATTTTGTTTGCCGAGTTAATCAACATTGAAGCAAAAGGGCCATTTGATGAGTTGATTGTATCTAAAATCGACGTTATATAAGCTTTTAATTTCATATTTAAAATTAACATAAAATTTAGTTAATAAAATGGCCGTCAAATAATTTATTAATAAATTTTTATTTAAATATAAAAATGGGGGGAGGGGATTATATTTATTATTATATGATAAAAACGGCTATTAAATTAAAAGACTGTATTACAAAAAAATTATAATATTTTTATATTATTATAGAAACAATTAAAGAATTACAGTTTTGCAATGTTTCTTGAATATTACAAGCATATTACAGATATCTTGCAAGTATATTGTTATTTTACATTTTTGTGATATCTCTGCATTGCAATCTGCAATATTGCAAAATTGTAGCAATATTGCAGCAATTTTCTGTGCTGTATGGGATTTGTAGCATCAAGTGGATACTCAGATAACAAAACGTTCCTTGGCATAAGAAAAGAAATAAGTGCTTAGCACAAGTTTCTCTTCAATTGCCATCATGCTGCTGGTACCAGGACAATAATAATTTCGTTAGGTCGACCTAGAGGCATTATGCAAACAATTGTTGTTTTCGCAAACGAGCGGAAATGCTGCAACAAACTTATTCCTATAAATGTTGCTACAATCTGTTGGAAATCATTTTTATAAAATATTTAGTCTACATTTTTGTCAATTAAATGGAAATGTCGTCGAGTAGTATGCGGTACCGTCACCAGAAGGATGCATGGAGTTAAATTTCTCGATTTTAAAAAACAAATATCAATACAATCAAGTAATGGCTTAAATTCGAAAAATAATAATAAGATATGACAAAGCATAAAAGCCAACGCTAGTTATTATTGCGAATGTTATTCTCATTTATTACATCAAATTGTATACGTTTCGACCCTCATCAGGTCATCTTTAGTAACATTTCAAATTAATAAACATTTGTATGATCACCTCCTTCATTTAAAAAAAAAAATCTTAACCGTTAACAAATTCGTAAATTCACGCCGCAAACTTAAAATAATAAAACCATGTTCAGGAACTCCTTAGATAATAATCGAAAACTCCATACCATCTTTCTGTATTTCCACTCATCCACATTTATCCATTATACAATTTTATTCAATTCTTCGTCCAATACTATTGCCAATATTTCCATAACTCTCCTTATGTTCAAATTTATGAAACCAAAACTCTCTTTTGAGTAATAGTTGTAGTCAAATATAGCATGGAAGTCACAAATTCTATAAAATCATAGTAAAAATTTTTTTAACTTTTTGTCAATAATGTCATGTAGTCATCAATTTCAAACCGTATCATATAAGAAAACAATAGTTTTTTAGTCAAAAATTATTCAATATGTATTTAGCGTCAACAATAAATTAGTCTTTTTATAAAAATTAAATAAAGGTCAATGATTTTTCAAAAAGTCAACTAAATAAAATTGAATACAAATTTAAATAATTATTAAATAAATTAGAAATTAATTCGTACTTCACAAAATTAAATATCTACATACCCATACATTTCGACCACAACTATCCACAAATGTTCTTTATACAATATTATCAAAAGTAAGAAATTAATCATCGCAAACCACGATGTTCACCGCACAACTGTTAGCTTACATATGATACATTTCCAGCAAATAAAGACGAATCACCTCTTTTCTTATTCTATATTTAAAGAGGGGATATATCCTCTAACATTGGCAGGGATACATTCGGAAATTTATCTGTATCACTCTGCTTATTTAAACCATGAGTCTGCTTCTTAATATATATCATCTCTGATAAAAATTTTTTATAATAGAATGGCTCCTTATCTAATACTTCTACGTTTTCCCATTTAAAATCATGATCTTTTTCTAATCTGTGATCAGATATTACAGACAAATTCCCCGATCTTTTTTTAATGTCATTCTGATGTTCTTTAATACGTGTCTTTAATTTTCTCTTCGTTTGACCCACATACGTACATTCACAATCACGACAATTTATTTTATATACAACATTATTACTAGATGCAAGTTCCATTTTATCTTTACCTGTTCTAATAAACTTTCCTAGTGAATTTATCGGTTTAAATGCTACATTCATATTATGTTTCTTACATATGTTTCTAAAATTATCAGAAATTTCACTATGATATGGTACAATAAAATATTTATTCTGAGTTAAGAGTCCTTATTCGTCCTATTATTCTTCTGAGTTGCTTTTTTATATACATGATTTTTTATTCTTTTATTGATAGTACTATATATAAACTGCAAAGGATATCCATTATCTAGTAATATCTCAATAACTTCATTTAAATTTTTTTCTTGAAACTGTGAATCAGAAAGAAATAAAACTCTGTCAAGCAGACTCATGATAACTCCCATCTTATGTTCTACTGGATGATCAGAAAAATAATTAAGATATCTTCTCGAATCGGTTGGTTTTCTATAAATATCAAACGCAATTTTCCTTTCAGCCAACAACAATCTAACATCTAGAAAATTGATACCGTTCACCCCACCTATCTCCATAGTAAATTGTAATCTGACATGAATCGAATTAAATAAATATAATATCTCATTTATCTCTTATTTTCTGGTGCGGCAAACAAAATATCGTCCACATATCTAAAATAAAATGCGGCAGTATATGCGGCAGTATATTCCTTCGTTCTTTGATTTTATAAGAAGACAATTTGGATTTAATACATGTAAATTGATTAAAGATTGCATAAGAATTATGAGGGGAAATATTAAAATAAGATTGAGAATTTATTTTTTAAGGAAATGTATTAGGAGTAATTTAATTCCACAACATTTATATCATTATACAAAAAATAACTATGATCTATATCAGGATTCGTCGAAACGTAAGTTAGAGAAAATCGAATACAATTTTCATTTAAAAATATTAAAATTTGAATCGCGTGATGCCTACAAACAGTTGGACGTTACTATGAGGAATGTCTATAAAATATGCAGAACAGTCTCGAATAATTTACCTATCTCGTTGGAGTCGTCGTTTTTCCGCAGTCAAGAAGTCAACTTGAATTGTTTTTGGCTAAAAGAAAAAGATAGAATAGATAAAAAAATTAATTGGCTTTTCAATAAAAAAGAGATATACATTAAAAATAGGATAAAACCGATTCATTATTTTATAAAAACCTCAGATTTGTCTTTGAATAATCAGTCGGAAAAGTTTGAACCTAAGGTAATTAAAGAAATTTCTGAAAAGCCGATTTTGACTTTAGAAAAAGAGATAACTACTGAGATTTTCGTGGGTCCAGATAATTTTCGCAGTAATGTCTCACTTAATCAGGTACATGAAAAATGGTTTGTATAACTTAGTGGTATTGATATTCCTGAAGAGGTAATTTTATTACTACAATTAGATCAGAGATTCAACCTTCCAATTAGTGTAGCTAATAAAGAATTTACAATAATTGAATTCATTAAATATGTTGAGAATAATATGATTAAGTTTGACGGTAATATGCGTAATTCAATCAGAAATGATATTTTGCCGATTTTAAGCAAAATAAAAAATTCAGAATCAGATAGGGACAATATAAAAAAGTGGGTTCAATTAACTAAAGTATTTGTGAAAAAACATCCACAAATTTTATTTACTCGGGCTGATAAAGGTAGTATTACTGTAGCTTTGGATAGAATGGGATATGAAAGTAAAATGAAGGATATGTTATCGGATTGTGAGACTTATGAAGTAGTTAATAAGGATCCTATTAACAAATTGACTGCGGGGTTGCGTTTGATGCTAACGAGATGGAAAAAGAAAGGTTATATTGAACAGCATACTTATAACAGATTGTATGTTTCGGATGGTAATTTACCTCAGTCTTACGGTTTGCCGAAGATTCATAAACAAGATATTCCGTTGAGAATGATTGTTTCTTCTATTAATAGTCCTCTCTATCCTTTAGCTAATTTTTTACATAACATTTTAAAAAAGAGTTGCCCAAAACACTTTAGTTTTGTTGAAAATAGCTTTCAATTAGTTGAATGTCTTAATAGTATGCAGTTAGATCCAAGTTACAAACTTGTATCTTTTGATGTGGTTTCACTTTTAACAAACGTACCAGTCGATTTGGCAATTCAAAGTATAAGTAGTAGATGGGATAGTATCGCAGGGAATACAGAGATACCAAAGGAAGAATTTTTATTGGCAGTTTCTTTAATTCTGAATTCTACGTTTTTCATGTTTGGAGAAACTATTTATAAACAAATTTTCGGCACACCTATGGGCTCACCATTTTCTCCGATATTGGCAGATCTAGTGATGTGTGATTTGGAAACAATTGTTATGAAACGTATCTCGACTTATCTCCCTTTTTATTTTAGATATGTGGACGATATTTTGTTTGCCGCACCAGAAAATA
>NW_017298203.1:23862-24828 GCF_001594075.2 Trachymyrmex cornetzi
GTCGAACGTATACAATTTGATGTAATAAGTGAGAATAACATTCGCAATAATAACTAGCGTTGGCTTTTATGCTTTGTCATATCTTATTATTATTTTTAAAAAAAACAATATAGAAAGAATAAAAGACGCAGCATTGGAAGATTTTTCAGCTGTGTTTTAATAAAATAATTTTTTAAAGTGGGCCCCAAGGGCACTAAAAGATGAAAGAAATAATAATTAATAAAACCATAAAATATGTATTACAGGTAATAGGTGTCGATGCTGGTTATCAGTTAGCTCAATTTTTCTTAATACTAAATATATAAACCTTAACTTTGAACGTTTCCACTCATGGTTTGAGTCTTCATCAGCAATATTTCACCCTAACGTAACAATGGAGTATTGCATGACAAAATGATATCTTCAACGTTTTTCCTCTCAAACATTGAACCGTTTACTGTTGTGAGATAAGTCACATACTCACAAAGTTAGAAAGCTGAGTGGCAATGAGAACTCAAGCTCACACAGTCGACGGTTCTGCACTGAACAATGAATCTCTCTTATTTAACATTTTGTAACTCGTTAATATGTTATAAATTATCGTCAAATTTTAAATAACTGCGAGAACGATATGTGTCTTGTCATTTCGACAGTCGGTTAAATAATTTAACCGATTGTTCTCGCAGTTATTTAAAATTTGACGATAATTTGTCTTGTCATTTCGACAGTCGGTTAAATAATGACAGTCGGTTAAATAATTTAAAAAATAACTGCGAGAACGATATATGTCTTTATATACGATATATGTTATTTTTTATAATTTGACGATAATTTATAACATATTAACGAGTTACAAAATGTTAAATAAGAGAGATTCATTGTTCAGTGTAGAACCATCGACTGTGTGAGCTTGAGTTCTCATTGCCACTCAGCTTTCTAACTTTGTGAGTATGTGACTTACCTCACAACAGTAAACGGTTCAATATT
>NW_017298203.1:24981-31951 GCF_001594075.2 Trachymyrmex cornetzi
CGCTAACTGATAACCAGCGTCGACTCCTATTGCCTGTAATACATATTTTATGGTTTTATTAATTATTTTAATTAAAGGAGTTTGTAAAAACTTATTAGATTTAATTTGGAAAGATATAATACTTTTATTGAAATGTTTACCGAGTAAATAAAATCTCTCTCTCTCTCTCTCTCTCTCTCTCTCTCGCCCTCTCCCTCTCCCCCTCCCCCCTCTCTCTCTCTCCTAATACTTTAATATGTATTTTGTTCTTCATTGTAATTATATTCATATTATAGTAACTTACACCTGTCAACCAAATGAGTCTAAAACGTCTAAAATCAACTCATAAGTCACTTTAAGATATCTTTCAGAGTTCTTTATGAAATATTTTAAAGATGTTTCTTAAAGAACTCTTAAAGATATCTTAAAATTCTCTTTTGAGTCGATTTTAAACAGGAAAGCATTGTTAGAGGTTAATCCTTTTTATTACAACAGTATTTTTTATATTATTGTCAAATTGTTTTTTATGTATAAAATTGCTTTTTATAGCAAATTTGTTTTTTGTATAATTAGTTTCCATCATGTTGCCGTGCGATTGTCCTAACCTATAAAACATATAAAAAAGAAGAGGGAAATTGTTTCCCTCCGGTTATGCATAACTGTTTATGGTATATATTGCCGCCAATATCATAAGCAAAATCGGAAGCCGCTTTCCTCAAAAAAGGTGGCAATTCAGGCGACGCAATTTGTATCAAATTTATAGCAACATACGGGAAACTTGCTATCTAGGCAGTAGCCTATGACAGGAATGACCATGGAAACATTTGCGCCGTACACAATAGAGGTCGTAAAAACAAGTTTATCGTAGTGGAGAAAGAGCGACGTACATTAACTCGCAAAGAGATGACAGCAGTTTGAAATTTTTGCTAGTGCTAATTCACATCAGTGTGGAATTTGAGAGTTAAACCAAGATCGGCCTTCACTAAATATAATTCTCTTTACTTATTTATATATTTTTTCAATTATGTTTTATGTAAAGTATTTTAAATTAAAATTGAACAAAGTTTACATTTAATAGATCTTTCGAATGTGCTTGGAGCACTATATATTATTATTTTTTTTTCAAAATTTATTCTTACAATCATTAAAGTATATATTAAAGTATAAAATAAATATTACGCTCGATAAAATATGTCCTGACTTTCATCCATTAATCTTTGACCAGAATAACATATAATCATCAAGTCAATTAACATTGCGGTAAATATAAATGTGAATTTTATCAGTTGCTGCATTTGATTTAACACGTAAAGAATCTGTAATAAATTAGTGTTATTACATAATTATCTGAGTAATAATTATATTTCTATTTAGAAAAACTTTTTTAATTTTGCGATATGTATCAATAAGATTCAATATTGATGCAAATTATAATTGTTCGCCTTAATCAGTATTAAAGAATTTTTATATTTTTTACATGCAAAATCATTTCTTTTATATAAACTCGATTTTCTGTTTTTATAAAAAATTTTTTTTCGGCCTGGGTATCTGACTATGTATACTGTATGTTTTTTTGGGGTCGCTGAATCCGAATCCGAGGTCGATTTAACCCCAGCACGTCAGGGTTTGGCCATAACCTCAAAAAACACTCCAAAATCCACTAAAATCGTTAAACCCCATAATCTAAAACGATTTTAAACCTAAAACCCGGTAACCCATCGACTCTTCAACTGAATTCATAACCCCATAATCCTATAAACCTATAACCCCATAACCTTATGACTCTGTACTGAAACAATAAACTGGTAAATACTGAAACTGTTGAACTCTGTATAACCCTATATAACATTTGTAGGACCGTCAGCATTAGCATTACCCAATGTACACCGCGGGGAGGTTGCATGAACGGATTTTGTACATCATACAGCCCTTATAAGGGCTATTTTGACATAAAAACAAAGCTTTAGTCTTTTTTTGAGCTGTATCACGTTCTCCTGTTTTCATATGATCTGTGCAACGAAGTACGCTTTCGTTTCCAACTTTCCGTCGATTCTCTCTCGGTATCAGGGACGATGGGACGTTAACATGATGGCAGATTTTTGTTGGACGCTAAAGAGAGAATCTTTGTTTTTATGTCAAAACAGCCCTTATAAGGGCTGTATGATGTACAAAATCCGTTCATGCAACCTCCCCGCGGTGTACATTAGGTAATCCTAATGCTGACGGGTCCTACAAATGTTATATAGGGTTATACAGAGTTCAACAGTTTCAGTATTTACCAGTTTACTGTTTCAGTACAGAGTTATGAGGTCATAAGGTTATGGAGTTATAGATTTATAGAATTATGGGATTATGAATTCAGTTGAAGAGTCGATGGGTTTCCGGGTTTTAGGTTTAAAATCGTTTGAGATTATAGGGTTTAACGATTTTAGTGGATTTTGGAGTGTTTTTTGAGGTTATGGCCAAACCCTGACGTACTGGGGTTAAACCGACCTCGGATTCGGATTCAGCGACCCCAAAAACATACAGTATACATAGTCAGATACCCAGGCCGAAAAAAAAATTTTTTGTTGTGTGGCTGTGTTATGAATCAGTTTCATCATAAATATTAGGATATAGTGAATACAAGAAGTTATATGCAGGAAAGTAAATACTAACTCGGCCTTAATAAATCAAAATGAAGGAAAAATCCGACTACATTAAGTTCCTTCAATGAGTTCTTGAGTAGCGTGAAGGTTTGAGAAATTCACTCGATTCAATATTGAATGAAACGAAAGTTTATTTGGTTTAGAATAATACGAGAAAAATCCAGATTCGGAACAATTCAATTCTTCAAACAAAATACATTCGCCCAAAGAACGACAGACGAACGCGCTTAACCGATCAATGCGAGATGCAATTAAGTGCGTATCGTTACATCTTCTAATTAGGATAGAACCTTCTGAGACGGTAAAGACTCTCTTTATAACTCAGACGAAGTTGCTTTAAGAGAAGTTCGGAGCGTCATTCTCGGAGTATGGAAGCTTGGGATTATAGTCAAGTCGCTAATCACAGTTGTAATTTCACTCGAAGTAAGAGATAAATCTGCAGTCTCGCCTGAAGAAGACAACACACTGGCAGCAAGAACACATGCGCTAGCAAGATTCTCGAAATTCTCGGGCAGTTTCGAGGAAGGGCGGTCCAACGTAAAAGAATAGTCTTCGACGTTAGACCTGTATCCAGAGGTTATCTAGTGAAGAAGGCGTTCGATTCCAAATTTGATTGTGTTGCATAAAGTACTCTCCTTTAAAGCTGACTTGAGCCATGGTGGAGCAAATTAACTTGTCAATTGTTCCTGGAATAGGTTTTCCATTAAACAACTTAATAATAAACGGTTGCACTGCAGCAAAAAGATGTGACCTAACACCATGGTGAAAATCAAATTATTGCTTCATTTTCTTCTGCCGTCGAGTAAGAGGAAATACCTACTGAAAAAAAATCACGGAAGAAAAATATCGAACGGAATTCTGAGCTTGCGTCCGAAAAAGATTTCTGCAGGAGATTTCTATTCTGGAGCTGCATCACAAGATGTGTAATTATACGAATAAAGGAAACAATTCATTTCGTTTTCCAAAAATAAAGAATTCAGATCAATTAAACGCTTAATGGTGCCAACCATACTTTTCGCTTCAGTATTTAATTATGGATGCCCGGACGAGCTCCTCAGATGTAAAATATTGAACTGGGAGCATAATTGCGCAAAATCTATCGAAGTAAATTAAATTTCATTATCCGAAACAAATCAGTTATTCGAAACTTCTGGTAACCCATAACGACTGAAAAATCTTTTAAAATAACGGCAGGTTACAGACGTCGTGATCATAGAAAAATAGGTTGCATCAACAAACTTCGACAAACTGTCAACTATTATTAAAATCCATTGTTTTTTAAATGGTCCAGTAAAATCAATGAATTTGCGCTGAGGATTTGTTAAAGATTGGCTAAGGATGAAGAGATTCTTCACGAGGAGTTGCCGCAGTCTGAATACAATCGTTGCAGTTCCTGACAAATCTTTCGATATCATTGTGCATAGCAGGCCAGTAGAAATAACGACGAACAAGTTGTATTATATATCATATACCAAAATGAGCTAAATGCAAAGTTTCCAAAACGATCGGACATATTGCTCGAGAACGACTTTGTCATCCGAAAACAGCACTCCATTTAAAACTGTTAAAAGTTCTCGACGGCGATAGAAAGACAGTAATTTCTTATCCTCTGAATCTGACTTCAATTAGTTTGTAAATGGTCTAAAACTTGTGCAAAAACTTCATCTTTAAGGAAGTTTAACTATTATTTTTTGAGTAAAGAATGCAATTGAAATAAATTATCATTATAGCAATTCCAAATAATATGTAATATTAGTGTAATGAATCGTGATTGTACTATTTATATGCTGTATTCTTAGTAAATTATTAGTGTATATAGAATATTAACAAATATAGGGTAAAAGTAGGGATTATGGAATAGCTTTTTTTAAATTAACATTGCTCCGATATAAATGCGTATGAAGACTTTAAATTTACACAGAACTCTTGAGGAATATGTTAGCTACAACATCCAATAAATGAAAGTCGCCAAAGTTTAAGTCCAACGGCAATATTAACAAAAAAGTCAAAAGTGAGAAAATGGGAGGTCTAAAAAATGGGATGTAACATGGAATATCGATGAAATATTGACCATAGTAATAAATAACACAATAAATGAAGTCCAAATTTGTTTATTTATATAAACTGATCAAGAAAAATAAAAAACTGTTCAATTTTTATTGTACAATAACACAGAAAATATAATAGCATCATTACGAACGTTATTACGCATGGACAATAAAGAATAAAATTAATCTTGAATCATTAAATTATGACGTACAATAAATATTAGCATCTAAAATAAACATTATTCACAAGAATCTATTCCATATTTTCAACCCTCGATGTATTCCACATTATCTGCATGTCGTCATATGACAAATAAAGTCTTTCCGTAACAATAAACAAGTTTGAAATAGCAATTAATCTGCATAATATTGTTCATGCAACATTATTAGAAGCGTCTATGCGATATAAGCACTAAAAAAACTTACCTTCAGTTTATGAGAACATTTTAGAAAAAGCTGCCGAATCTCCTGACGTAACGAAAATGAATAAATGTTAATTGTAGTAAAATAGTTGGTTGGACCGAGTTCATTGATTGTTATGACATGTTTGGTAACAGTTGCAATAATTTTCAGCGATTGCCGCCAGATTGCAATGCTTTATTTAAAAAATAAGCCACTATTCCATATTAGTAGCCTATGCCATAATTCCTGATATTACCCAATAGGATCGTCAACGACTCGAAGTCAGGTTTTTAATGAGGGTATACTTGACAATGTTACGCTTCACGATATGATGGCCAGTGACGAATGATAACGTCCCTGGTAAAAAAAAACAATAGAAAAAAACGATTGAAAAAATTGTATCGTTTTGAATCAGGTTTCTTAATCCAGATTTCCCGATTAGATAACGTACACTTTGTATGCGATATTGACATCGACAGATTCCGGATTAAAAACTGTAAAAACGGATTGAATATGACAACAAAATATTATTTTCAAAAACGATTGGATAACGTACACTTTATATGCGATATTTCAAATACAACCTGATCGATAGCGCATCTACTAATAATGCAGATTATAACCGAGGTACCGTCTATCGTCAATAACCATCGACATATAGAATGGATCACCGATGGCAGTGATGAGGATAGAAAGATGAGTAGAGTGAGAGGCAGATAAATAGATGAACGTTCTTTCTCTGTTTACTAAGCTTGATTAGCTGCTGTTGATCTAGTAGTATCTACCAACCAATCAGTAATAAACAAAGAAAAAAATTCATCCATTTATCTGCCTTTCATTCTACTCGTTTTCCTATCCCCATCAGTGGTCCATTCTATATGTTGATGGGTATTGACGATAGACGGTATATCGGTTATAAACTGCATTAATAGATGCCCTTTCAATCAGGTTGTACTTGAAGTGTCGCATACAAAGTGTACGTTATCCAATCGTTTTTGAAAATAATATTTCGTTGTATTCCGTTTTAACAGTTTTTAATCTGGAATCTTGATCCGGATTTTCCGATTGGGCATATTTAATCGGATTGTATGTAAATATCTCATACAAAATATACTTTCCCTAATCGTTTCTAATAGAGATATTTCGTTGATGTATTAAGTGTACAACTTTGCTTCCGCCGTTTTCTTTCCGAAATTCGATTTATTGTAAAAAACTGATTATACATTTATAATTCAAAGTATTGTCCATCGCTGGCCACTACTTTCTCCCATCTTTCGGGCAACGTAAGAATCCCGCGTCGAAAAAACTGGTCATCCTTTGAGGTGATCCATGAATCGATGCAATTTTTTACTTCTTTATAAGACCGGAAGTGCTGGTCAGCCAGGCCGTGTGCCATCGATCGAAACAAGTGATAGTCAGAGGGAGCAACATCTGGAGAATACGGCGGGTGAGGTAGGACTTCCCATTTCAACGTTTAAAAGTATGTCTTGACCACTTTCGCAACATGGAGTCGAGCATTGTCATGCTGCAAAATCACTTTATCGTGTCTCTCGTTGTATTGTGGCCGTTTGTCTTTCAATGCTCGGCTCAAATGCATCAATTGCGTTCGATACTGATCACCTGTGATTGTTTCAGTCGGTTTTAACACTCACAATAGACTACGCCGTGCTGGTCCCACCAAATACACAGCATGACTTTAGAGCCGTGAATATTCGGTTTGGCTATAGACGTGGAAGCATAGCCGGGAACTCCCCATTATTTCCTGCGCTTGAGGTTATCATAATGAACTCATTTTTCGTCCCCAGTCACAATGCGATGCAGAATCCCTTTCGTCTTTGCCTTTCAAGCAGTTGTTCACAAGCAAACAAACGCCGTTCAACATCTCTCGGCTTC
>NW_017298203.1:32035-33247 GCF_001594075.2 Trachymyrmex cornetzi
CGTGCCAATTCTTCTTGATTTTGACACGAGTCTTGATCAAGTAATGCCTCCAATTCTGCATCTTCGAAAACCTTCTCTCTTCCACCGCTATGCCGGTCTTCGACGTCAAAATCATCGTTCTTGAAGCGTTGAAACCATTCACGACACGTTCTTTCACTAATAGCGGCCTCACCATAAGTATTTGAGAGCATTCGATGAGCCTCAGTCGCAAATTTCTTCATATTGAAGCAGAAAATTAAAACCTCCCGCAAATGACGAGAATTTGGCTCGTAAACTGACATTTTTAATCGAGAATAACTTTATGATGCAGACACAAATCGACTAATATTTCTATGGGGTTTTGTTGACAGATGCCCAAGATTTTTGTATGACGTCTATGATCTATTTATTTCGACTATCACTTACCGCTAAAGCCATCTATAAGAAAATGGCGGAAGCAAAGTTGTACACCTAATATTAAATTTGTTTAAATAGATTTTAATCTGGGTTTCCCAGTTGAACATATATAATTGTTATATTCGCTTTCAATCAGGTCGTTTATGAAACATCGCATATAAAATGTACTCCATAATCGTTTGTTAAAGTAATTTTGCGTTGTACTCAATTCAGCTAAAAAATTTTTATTAAATTCCAAGGTATAAGAAATTGTTAGATATGATTTGTATTTGTATGTATACAGTGTCAATTTTAATCTAGATTTTGTAATTAGGTATGCGTTATTAGTTGCTTTCCATTTACACACAAGTGAAACTGAGTGTAAAGTAAGAGCTGAGTTAATAAAGAGCATACAGCCACAGCGCCAGTTAGAATTAACACAAAATATCTTTTATTTTCTATTACGTAAACGTTTCGGTCACCATCTGACCATCCTCAATACATACATCTTAAATTAAATCCATATATAAAAATTATTAAGTGTCAATTATCCAGTTTTAACCCATTATTCGCCAACAATATATAATTCATTTAACATAAAATTACGCTAGTCAAAAGTAGGAAGCCACTTCCAGTCCAAACAAGCATGAAATTTTATAGATCGTTGTTCATCAAAGTCAATATGTTAATACTTGCATAATATCCATTTTAAATATGCGATTGCCAGATGCTAATTATACAATAATAGTTGTGATCGAAAACCAAAAACATAAAATTGAAAAAGATTATTTAGAACTATATTAAGTATAAAATCTCTTCATATAAATTCAATTATTA
>NW_017298203.1:33420-41311 GCF_001594075.2 Trachymyrmex cornetzi
TCAGGCAACCGTTCCGTATCACTTTGCTTATTCAAACTATTCTTTTGTTTTTTAATGTGTATCATCTCAGAGATCATTCTTTTATAATATGATTGTTCAGAATCAACAATATTAGTATTATCCCAATCTATTGCACGGTTAAATTCTAATATATGCCTAGAAACAACCGATAAATTATTCATTGGTTCTTTGTAATCATTTTTGTGTTCCTTTATTCTAGTTCTAAGTTTGCGTTTTGTTTGTCCAATATATGTAGATTCACAATCTTGGCAATTTATTTTATATACAACATTTGATTGATCTTCTTTTTTAATTCTGTCTTTGCCCGTTTTTATAATGGAACTTAATTTATTTATAGGTCTATAAGCAATATTAAAATTAAACTTATTTATAATAGGTAAAAATTTTTCCGAAATTTTTTTATAAAACGGAACAGTAAAATATTTTTTCGATATGTTAGATGAATCCATATTTCCTCGTTGATCATTAATAAATTCAAATGATTTTTTGTAAGTTATGGATTTTATTCTATTTTTAATTGTTGCAAACAAAAATTGTAACGGATACCCATTATTCAGCAAAGTATTGATTAGATTGTTAATATTTATTTCATGAAATTTCGGGTGAGAAAGAAATATCACTCTGTCTAACTGATTTATTATAACTCCTCTTTTGTGCGTTACAGGATGATTTGAATAAAAATTTATATATCTTCCAGAATCTGTGGGCTTCTTACAAATGTCAAATATCAATCTTCCATTCTCAATTAGCAACTTTACATCAAGAAAGTTTATTCCATTATTATTACTATGTTCAACAGTAAACTTAATTCTCTCGTGGTAAGAATTGAAACAATTCAATGTGGAGTCAATCTTATCCTTAGGAAGAGCCATAATAATATCATCAACATAACGGTAATAAAATATATATATATACAAAAATACCAATATGTATTTGAGTAAATATCTCAGATCGTCAACCTCATATAAAAACATTTGTACATTTATCTGTCTCTGTCCTTATACTTAACTACTCTTGCTATGAAATCAGCAAAGCCCTGAAATACATCCTTATCCATTAACAATGTTTTCTCAGGAGGCCATTTACGACCCACACACTCCCGTTCTAACTTAAAGTTCTCCCGGATAGGCGCATACCTATCACAGAAAAATATTGTGTGCTCCGAAGAGTCCCTCTGTTCACATAGACAGTCCGGCGTATCCGCTAAACCTAATGAATACAGTTTTTCAGCGAAGTTGCCGTGTCTCGTTAGCACTTGCGCTGTGTAATAATCAACATTTAGCCATCTCTTCTTCAATCTTTCATAGACGCAGGGTAGGTACGCGTATGTTATTCTACCTTTCTCACTATTACTCCATCTATTATTCCTACTATAGGAGTCATCACCGGATTGGAAGCAAACTCACCGAACTCGATTCTTTCCTGCTTCACTGCTCTGTATATTAAAGCTCTACTTTTAAGGGTTAAATCTAGCGGCTTCACTCCAGCCAGAACCTGCAGAGCCTCAGTGGAAACAGTCCTATAGGCCCTTGTAATTATCGAGAGAGTGTATCTCTGAGTGCTCATGAGAATTCTAATGTGACGCTTCTTTACCAAGTCCTCCCAAGCCCCCGCACCATAAGTAATTATAGCTAAGAATACTCCTTTTTATAGCGTTACCATTGTAGCGTGCTCTAAACCCCAAGCTGTTCTCGCGATTCTACCAAAGAGCTCGAATGTGACTTTGGCTTTGGCACATACCGTCTCAATATGCTTAGTCATATTAAACTTGACCCCCAGAGTAATCCCTAGTTATTTAACGCTGTTTTTCATACTTATCGATCTACCTCTGATCTTAATGACAGGCGATCTGTCCGATAACGATCCCTTCAAGAGTATCATCTCCGACTTTGTTTCCGATAACTTAAGTCTATTACTCTCAAACCATTCCATAATGCATTCCAAATTTTAAGCCACTTATTATCTTATATAAGAGCTGAGTATTTTATACTCAGATTAATGACGTCACTATACTTGCTTACTTTGGTAAAAAGTTATCATACGTCAACACAGATTCATAACCTCACTTTGAAATGAGTTTACGAGACATTAAAGCACACAGTCTCGATCTTGTGCAGATTATTGATAAAAACTCAGTTGAATCTCACTTGTCAGAATACAAAAGAAACGAGCGTGTTCAACTGAGTTATGACGTCACAAGTGAGAATTATCTGAGAATCGGTGTAAATGGAAAGCAACTATTGGCATGTATAATTTGTATCCGATTTGTATCCACAGGTAATTCCGATGTAACGATATGCCCTACTCGAATATCGTTCCTAACGATTGTGTCAGCCGGATACCGCTGCGGCAATCGGTAAGGGCGCGGTGCATCCGGGATATCGCATATGACTCACGAGTGATAGTCGTTCCGCCGAGAATTGACAAAATCGACCGATTAACGCCGACCGACATCTCTCCCACTCGTTATTGTTCGCATCGACGAGAATTGCCGAACGATTCCGGAACAATACGAGCAAGAACAACAATTCTTATATAAACCCGCGAATATCGTTAACAAGGTTCTTTCCATTCCTATCTCGATCCTGTTCCGACTTGGGCCGACTCCTTGGCGCCCGATCCAGTAGTGTGAAAAGGTGATGAAGAGTAAAGCCCTATACCGAGTATGTAAATATTAAACCGGAATTTTTTTAATAGAAAATACACGTTTATTGCATGAAAATGATAAAAAATATTTTATTCGAAGTATTGCCCATCGCTAGCTATACATTTTTCCCACCTGTCTGACAATTTGTGGATGCCACGCCAAAAAAATTGATGCTCTTTTGAGCCAAACCAGTCATCTAGCCATTTTCGTACATCTTTGTAAGAAGTAAAGCGCTGCTGAGCAAGTGCGTGTCCCATCGATGCAAACAAGTGGTAATCGGAAGGAGCCAAGTCTGGCGAGTAAGCCGCATGGGCTAGCATTTCTCAACTAGCAGCTGAGTGCTTCCAACGTGTCGCGAACCGGTTTTGCCGTATGTGATGGAGCATTGTCATGGAGAAAAATGATCTTGTGTTGCCTTTTTCGATATTCTGATCGTTTTTTAAGTAGCGAACGGTTCAAATCGATCAATTGGTGTCGGTAGCGTTTGGTATTCACCGTTTCAGCAGGCTTTAACAGCTCATAATAGACCACACCATTCTGGTCTCACCAAACACAGAGCATCGTCTTCCTGCCAAAGTGATTCGGTCTTGCGGTCGATGTGAATGGTGCGCCTGGGTCTACCCATGATTTTTTGCGCTTGAGATTCTCAAAATATATCCACTTTTCATCCCCAGTAACGATACGATGCAAAAACGACTTTCTTTTGTATCGTTCGAACAAAATTTCAAATGTGTTTTTGCGCCTCTCCATCTGCCTCTCGTTCAATTCATGTGTTATCCATCTGCCGACCTTCTGAATCTTTCCCATCTCTCGTAGGCGATTGGAAACAGTTTGTTAACTAACGCTCGATTGTTCTGCGAGTTGCTTTTGTGTTTGTGAATCGTCTTCGTCCAACAATACTTGCAATTATGTACCTTCTTAGTGGTTTTCCGTGTCCCTTGTCTACTACATCGAAATCACCACTTTTGAAACCATCGTTCACACGTACCTTGTGATGGAGCATGTCACCATAAACTTCTCGAAGTAATCGGTATGATTCAGCAGCAGTTTTCTTCAAATGAAAACAAAAAATGAATGCTGTCCGCGAATGCTCTTTATTTGGCACAAATTTCGACATATTGAACACAGCAAAACAATACTATGCAAACACTTTTTCAATTTATCACTTATGCGCGTTTGACTCTTGTTGATGGCACAACAAAATGGCATATACGTCAAATCTTTATACTACACTGACTACACACTGCATTGGTGCACCATCTGTTGTCTCAAATCCGTACTTCATACTTGTACACCTAGTATATTGTCAATCAAGGTCATGACCTTGAGTAACCTCCAACAAGTTTTAGCCGTCGCTCGTCCTTCGTCAAAAAGTTATTAACAAAAGAAGTTTGAAAAATAATGTATTATTTTTGCTATATATGCAATATTAAATATATGTCAAGGTCAAGGTCATGAGGGGGGGGTCCCCTAATCGAAACTTTTACCCAATTTTAAATTACACTTTACTATGTCTTGCATTTTCAATGGACTATCACAACATGATTTCGACGTAACTTTTACTATGGCAATACTAATTTTTATCACGTAAATAAAGTAATTTTTGTTAAAAGCCTATGCTTAAACCATATTCTAACATGAAAACAATTAATTTTTACTATGGTACGCAAACAAAATTGCTAGGTAGATATTTTTTTACTTATCTTTACAATACTAATTTTTATTCAACAAGTTTTGATCTTGTAATAAAAAATTTTTATTATGAAAAAGTGTAAATTACGTTATTATTTAAAAAAAATAGCTATAGCATTTAAACTTATAATTGTCATGATAGTCCGCAGCTTCTACAACATTATAATAATTTTAAATATAAAATTTTCTCCGTGTAGAGAAAAAGAGGAGAATTACTTGAAGCATTTTACCGCTTAAGTAACTCGGAATAAGAAAAAGGAGAATTACTTAAAGCGTTTTACCGCTTAAGTAATTCTGGGTAGAGAAAGGAAAATTACTTGAAGCGTTTTACCGCTTAAGTAACTGGGAATAAGAAATAGGAAAAAAAATTAAAAATTATATTTGAAACGTTTTACTGCTTAAGTACTTCGTTAGGATAAAAGATAGGCTGGGTATGTCTGCGGTTAAAAAGAGAAAAAGATTGAGGAGAAATGAGAAAGCGAAAGAAAATTGATGTTCATATAACTTTAAAATTGAATTAACACGAGAAAGGGAAAAAGAAAATTCTTTTCTTTTTGCTGAAGGAAGTAGCGAACTATAGCGGGAGTCCCCGGTGATCTCCTAGTGGTGTCCCTGTGATGCCTCTTACTCAGAGGTGAAAGATCTTCAACGTGAACTACTGGTTTTCTATTTTTGATTGCACTGAACCGAGAACTTCGCACAACAACTTTGGAACAACTGAACTCGTTAATTGAATGAAAAATTTGTTATAACTGCCTGCGTTTTTCCAAAGGGCCGTATATATATCGGGATGTGATGCAGTTCGGTACTTGAACTTTGGATGGGTGATTTATCTCTATTTTCCGAAGGTTTCCCAATTACACTGGTCGACACCATTTTGGCCTTAAAGAAGTAAACGAAGTTATTTCTGATAGTTTTTGATGCGCTGATTACGAATTTGGACGCGAAAATGTCGTATCACGTCAAGTTTCTGAGATATTCTAACTTAAAGGTGCAAAAAAATGAAGTTTTTGGCCATTTTCAACGACTTATAAAATGTCTAACAATTTTTTTTCAGCATCCAGCCGGATGTCACATTAAAGTGTTATTCTTACCCTTTCCAATGCATATTCGATTGCTATGATCCAACTTTTTTTGGCTGAAATAGAACAAATTGAATTTTTTATGTTTTTTAATCTTCTGTGTCAGGGTTTTTTGTATGTTATTGTAACCGATTGTTTTGAAAATTTGTATCCGAGGATTTTTCGGGTCGTTGATTGCGAATCTGAAGAAAGATTTTCAAAATTCAAAACAGCCGATCCAATATGGCGGATCAAAATCTCAAAATTTTTTTCATTTTTACGAAAATCAATATCCGAGGTTTTTTTGAGTCGCTGATTACAAAAAAAGGTAAAGGTACAAAAATTAAGACTTGATGGTTTTCATGAATTTGACCTTCGCGTCAAATTTAGGAATAATTTCAAAGTTAACTTTTGTTTATGAAATGATCCAACCGATGAAAGCTAGATCGGAGCATGTTCCGGCAAATGAAGGCAAGATCATGAAATAATCCAGCCGGTGAAAACAAGATCGGGGCATGTTCCGGCCAATGAAGGCAAGACCATGAAATGATCCAGCCGGTGAAAGCAAGATCGGGGCATGTTCCGGCCAATGAAGGCATTATAATTATAAGCAGCTTGTATCTAAAATGTTAAAAGCATATCAAAAAATGGGTTGCCACATGTCCTTAAAAATACATTTCCTTCACTCGCACTTAGATTTCTTTCTCAAATCTAGGAGACTTTAGTGACGAGCATGGTGAGAGATTCCATCAGGATATACAGCAGATGGAAAAGGGGTACCAGAGAAAATGGAATCCCAACATGCTCGCAGACTACTGCTGGACCCTGCTTAAAGAGAGCGACAGTACATACGAAAAGAAGTCATGCAGAAAAACATTTTAGGTTTCCATAAAACATGTGCTGTTAATGATGCCTTCACCAGCTGAATCATTCCATGATCTTGCCTTCATTGGCCGAAACTTGCCCCGATCTTGCTTTCACCGGCTGGATCATTCCATGATCTTGCCTTCATTTTCGTAAAAATTGAAGAAATTTTGAGATTTTGATCCGCTATATTGTATCGGCCATTTTTAATTTTGAAAATCTATCTTCAGATTCGTAATCAACGCGATCCGAAAAATCCTCGGATATAAATTTTCAAAACAATCGGTTACCAAAACATACAAAAAAACCCTTTACAAAAGACATAAAAGGTTAAAAAACATAAAATATTCAATTTGTTCTCGTCCAACGAAAAAAAGTTGGATCATAGCAATCGAATATGCATTGGAAAGGGTAAGAATAACACTTTAATGTGACATTCGAATGGATGCTGAAAAAAATTGTTAGACATTTTATAAGTCGTTGAAAATGGCCAAAAACCTCATTTTTTGCACCTTTAAATTAGAATATCTCAAAAATTTGACGTGATACGACATTTTCGCGGCCAGATTCGTAATCAGCGCATCAAAATTTATCAGAAACAACTTCGTTTACTTTAAGGCCAAAATGGTGTCGACCAGTGTTACCAGTCTCAAACTCGCTTTCAATAAGAAAGGCACAATTTTTGGAATGGTAGACAGAGTTTTATTAATTTCACGTCTAGACTATCATAAGGAGAATTTTGATTATATGTATTATTAGGATCCTTTTAGAAAATGATTATCCTTAGAGTTTATCTTTGATACCATACGTCAACGAATTAAAACATTAACAAGAAGAGAAACAGGCAATCATAAGAACAAAAAACCAGGGTATGTGAAGTTAGCACCCCAACTATAGTACTCAGGAGTTCTGAATAGAGTTCCCGTTTCTTTTTGACGAGACAAAGAGTTTTATATAATTTATAACAAGAGTTCCGCTTAATAAGTATTTTTAAACAATTTTTAAAAAATAGGGTGCTAACTTCTCATCGAAAATCGAGATCCAATAGTTCTGAGCGGCCCAATAGCTTTATTTCGTGAATACCTAGAGTTCCTGATACATAAAAAAAATTTTTGAAAAATAAAAAAAAATTAAAAATTTTTGAAAAATCAATTTTTAGATACAATAGTTCTGTCACATGTTAATAGTCATTCTGTCTATTTCGAAGAGTTCTAGGCGATTAAAATTAATACAGACCCAAAAATAAAAGAGATATGTACTTAAATCAAAATTTGAAAAATTGGTTGCAAAAGCACATATCTCCTTGTGTAGCCATCCAATCGAATTTTCACCTAATACTTTTCGTCAGGGCTCGTCGAGAACTGCCCAGAACGCCGATCAGAACTACTGAGTACTCTCAAAAAATTTTCGACGTCGGACTTAGAAAATTTTCAATGATAGAATTCAAATGTTAAAATATCTCGAAAAGCGTTGGCCTAATCGCTTTGTCACCTAATACTTTTCGTTAGAGCTCGTCGAAAACTGCCCAGTACGCCGATCAGAACTCCTGAGTACTCTCAAAAAATTTTCGATGACCTTTCCCAAGTAGCATATCTCGAAAACCGTT
>NW_017298203.1:41913-47535 GCF_001594075.2 Trachymyrmex cornetzi
AAAATTGTTTAAAAATACTTATTAAGCGGAACTCTTGTTATAAATTATATAGAACTCTTTGTCTCGTCAAAAAGAAACGGGAACTCTATTCAGAACTCCTGAGTACTATAGTTGGGGTGCTAACTTCACATACCCAAAAAACCATGAAAATTCAAAGAATAAAATTACATGGTTTACTATTCCATATATAGAATCAATTTCTGAAAAATTCAAAATATTATAAATAATTCTAGCGTAAAGCTCTCGTATTTTAGTCTTAACAAGTTGTGCACAAATGATAAAAACACGAAAAGATCCGATTCCTGCAAATATGAAAAAGAATGTAGTACACGAAATATCATGTAATGAGTGTGACGTGTCTTATGTAGGACAAACTAGCGGACAATTAAAGAGGTATCTGAACACAAAAATGACATTAACAGATCTAAACCGATAAACTCGTATGTCTAAGCATAGGAGGTATCACAATCATGATTTCAATTGGGATAAGGTGGAAATCCTAGACAATGAGAGAAATTATAATAAGCGACTGATTTCCGAAATGATAAATATTAAACGACAAAAGAACGGGATCAATTTAAACACAGATATATAATTATTGAGTCCTTGTTACGATTGTGTTTTAACCTGACACATTAATTATATACAATAGTTTAAATTTAAGCAAACGTTTTCGGCGGCAAAAGATTCAAGAATTTTTTAACAGCAAATTCAATTCTTCCTCGACAAATTGGTGACAAACGGAATTCTTAATCTTAAAAATTAGAGCCACAATGATTTTTTTTGTTATCTCGGTTTCTAATAATCGGTGGATATCCTTTTCATTTTTAAATACGTAGAAAAATGTCAGCTGTCGAATGCTTTACACGGCTATTTGATATAATTCATATTAACGAAATTATTTCATTTTTTAAATACGAAAAAAGATACCCACTTTTCAAAGTCATTTTATAATAGTTTAACTGCAAAATATCGTTTTGTTACTAAATACGTGATAGTGCAACTCTTGAAGAAGAAAAATCACCCCTGTAAATTGCTGTGCGACTGCTCAAAGATGAAGGAATTAAGTTTTCATCAGACAAGTTTTTACTGAACAACTTTTTGCAAAAACGAATGAACATTTCAGGCTTGTTCAGTACCGGGATTCTCTAACTTCCTATCGACGATTGTCGCTATCGTAAATTATCAACTTTTATCGCTTGCACTATCGACGATGTCAATACGGCGTGATTCTGTAACTTTAACTTAACGATATTTATCGATGCAAATCGTTACAGACATATCGAGAAAACTCGATAGCAATTTGGTAAATTTGACAACATCGTAGTTTTTTTTCTAGTAAAAATCTAGTAATTTTCAGTAAAGTTTACGAACACGGATGAAAATGGAGCTGAAGTGTGATCCCACACAGCAATGGAGATCTATGGGATATATTAAAATCATCGCGAATATACGAAATATATCTCAATATCTTTAAGATGTCATCAGTATATTATAATGACTATATCATGAATACACTTTCTGTATAAGATATCTTACCTTGAACAAAGTAAATGTGTACAGGATGTTACAGATACATACTAGGCAGTACGATGGGTTGCGCGGCAAACTTTGCATGGCCAAGCGTGGTTTAATAGACAATGAAAGTGACTTTATACATTATAAAGCTTACACTAAAAAGTTTTATTATTTATATTATAAAGTTTATGTTATAATACATGTTATAATATCTGTACAATATATCTCAGAGACATTCTGAAGACATCTAACAGATAAGATATCTTCCAGTCATTTCTAAGATGTCTCTTTATATGTAAAAGTTATAGAATAGTACCTAATTATAATGTACGTACATATATAAGGGCATAATTAAGGAAATTATCTCTTCAAGTGGTATTCATCTTAGAACATATGGTATACTACTGGAAGGAGCATAGGCTCGAAAAGTTGAAGCCGAGAAGATTGACAAGGAAATAGAATGCGTGATCCTACACGGAGAGAACTTTTTCTTAGAATTTACCCTGAAAATATGACAATCATGGGACAACATTGTATTTCGAAGAATTTTAATATAATCCCTCTCATTCATTAATAAAACTACAATAAAGTATAAAATAAGTTTGATCAATTTTACTGAAGTGCATGATAAAAATCTTTAAAGTATTGTATTGTATCACAATCACCATATTTTCAGGGTAAATTTTAAAAGAAAATTCTCTCCGTGTAGATTGTAATGCGCATGATTGTCGCCTTTTCTCTTCACCCCGCAGACCCCGTGCGAATGGTCTGAGCATGCACATTGCTGACTAGGCACATTCTATCTGCTTGTCAATCTTCTTGGCTTCAGTCGAAAGAATGGGATTATGTTCTTTCCAGTAGTATATGTTCTAAGATGTTCTAAGGTATTTAGTTATAATATTTTAGTTAGAATATTTTAGAAATCTGACGTAATGCAATTTGGGCTATGGATTTGGTTTTAGCATGCCAGAAACCTTCGAGATTACATACTACCGTAATATGTCTGTATAATCGGTGTAAATTAAGCCATCATTATAATTATAAAAAACATTCTCCTAAATATATCCCAACTAGATACTATAATTATCTCTAATATATCTTTATAATATACCTACGATAATATTTCAGATTTTACTATAAACAACAATAATCACGGATATCTCAAGAATAACGTAAAAATATATTTCGCTTAAACTTGAGATATCTTAGTCCTTTGGTGCGAACATTAGTATATCCTATTTATATCTGTCATATATCCAGATATCTACTGAATATCTTTAAGATATTGCGATATCTTGATGAGATTCCACAGATTTCTTTTGCTGTGTGGGATATCTTTATTCAAAAAAGTTTATGGCTATGATTCAACTATTTCAAACTTTTCAAGTTTCCATTGCTTGATTTTAATATATTTTTATTATTGTATTGTCCGATATTTTTATTAATGTTATATATTTTTATTTGTATTATTTATGTTATTTTTAAGTCTATTGTTTGTAAATCGGTACGCTGCGAATTTAAAATGAAAAAGAACAATGTAATATTATTTAATATTAAATTTAAATTAAACTTTTTTTATTTATATTTAATTTTCATGATCTATTTATCTGTTACGTCCAGACTCCACTGTTCTTTTCTTCGATTAGAATTTTTCGTCATCACGATAAGGGTCATTAACAAGTAACACCGGTAGACCAACTGTATCTGCCATAGGAAGTTTCGATAGCTGCGAGCCGATTAACGCTCGCCCTTTTTTTTGGAAGTAATCCATTCGGGCACAGTCGTTAAGGATTATAACCGAAACAGCGGTTGTCCTTAATAAATGACAAGTGTGGCTCTATAACTATCGAACATCCGGCAAATGGTCGATGACGAAGAATCATTTAAGACACATATCCCAGTATCCCTTTTCACAACCGATACCCTTAATCCTAATCCTGGATAAGCCTAATTCCACACACTAGACTTGCACACGGCACTCCTAACTAGCGAATATAAAAGGAGAGCCTTCGCAAATAGAGCACAGTTCTTCTTAAACTCCCTGTCTAGGGGAACCTCTGCCAGTCCGATTTTAAAATCAAAAGTCAGTTGAATCTGCCGGTCCACAACAAAATCGCCGCGATCAGTAAATTTAAGCGATTTTATTCGCGAATAGTGTCGAGTGACTCTTCGCACATCCTGCTGGAAGCATTTTCTAATCGCCGGGCCAACCCTCTCCTTGGGTCCAAACCTGCAGAGATCGGATCGCCGGCAGTCATTCCGAAACTCAGAATTTTTGAACAATAGTAAGTCTCTTCTTTTAATTATTTACCTCGCGAATCTATAGATCACTCTCTAGCGAAACATTAAACCCTCTCAATCTCTACACTCTCAATCTTGTTTCCATAATTCACCTATCATCCTTATCCTTCCACGTTCATCGATTTCTTCGATGAACTCTATATCTTTTATTTGGAAGTTCGCTTAATACGCGAGCTTCACTCTTTTATTTCCCTTCCTCTTGTTAAGCAGAGCCTGACAATAAAGTATGTCACTTAATTGATCGCAGTGAGTGATCGACAACGCGCATGCCCTTCCCGTGCAGCCAGGCGGCTACGCGGCCTACGGTTAAGAGAAGCCCGTCGTCTTTTGGAGGAAGCTTATCAGGAATTCCGCAATAATTTAGCTGATAACAATAATTTAGCTAATAATCATAATAACAATAATTTAGCTAATAATCACGATAACAATAATTTAGCTAATAATCACTGTAACGTCCGGCGCGCTATACTATAGCACTCCGGCCGTCTACCAAGCGAACGCGAGCGAAGTCTCCTTCTCCTGCAATAGTTTATCCCGTCGCAACTTCTCCTCCTCGAACTCCATCATCTGTCATTTCGGATGCCTTAACAGAACGTATCTTTCCCAACACCCCGCCTTACACTCCCTATTCCTCCATTCAATCAGTCCCTCCATCTCCTCTTCCCGTTTCTCCCGCTGATTCATCATCAAACGTGGAGCTCCTGTACGAACTTCCCCTTCCTCGTTACCATTACCATTTTCACCATGGAAATCCCCAGTTATTAGCCTCTCTTTTTTCCCGATTCCCAATATCTACCGAACTCCTTCCTCGGAACACTTACACCATAAATTTCGTAAATGCGGATCCCGATAGCATCAGGAATGCAATAACAGGTCAACCACCCGAAGTCCTTATCCCTGTTTACCTTCCGCACTCCCCCCATCTTTTCTTAGTATCGATCTACCGCTAATCAATACGTTCTTTCTGGGCACAGATGCCGAAAGGAAGACGTACACGCGGTAAGCGAGGAGGGTGGCGGATCCACCTGAAGCAGCTACAACGGGACACTCGCACACACACATACACATGCGGTTAATTATAACTACAATTGTTTAAGTAATATTATGATTTAAATTAAATATAGCCAGTGTTTGTCAGTTGAACCAGTTATACATATGTAATATTATCTCTGGACTCTCCACAATTGTTATACTTTGATGGTCTATTATTATTAAAAAAAAAAAATATAATTTAATGGAATTGGATTCCCGTGATTTTACATTATGACTAATATTATTTATTATTTGTTATGATACTGACTAACAAGAAGCTTATGAATATTTCATCTTCGAATTTATAAATTGTTGTCACATAATGAACATCAAGAAATTCTGTTTCATTAGCCATCTAACCTTTTATCGAGCAATTTCGGTACCTTTGGTTTATGTTCATTCGTTGACGTGGTTTTACTATTGAATTTTATTCAGTGTCTTCGAAGTAGTGTAACAATTTTATATGTAGCATATATCTGAAGAGGGTCTAACATAAAGACCGAAACATGTAATATTTTGCAATGGAATTTATGTAATGTTATTTAATGTAATGTAATAGAGTTCTGACTATTTTCTAATATTGTGCGTTTGTCTCTTACATCCCTTGTTTCATATTTAATTTTTATTGTTATTAAGAGTTCTTTACGAATATTAATTATTATGTTTTAAATAGTAAAGTATAATTATAATTTTAAGTATTAATAATCATACTGTACTTAAATTTTAATAACAATAATAAAAGTAGAATATATCGAACATAATGGTCCACAA
>NW_017298203.1:47745-48693 GCF_001594075.2 Trachymyrmex cornetzi
CTTCATCCCTTTCCCGCAGATGCATGCGAGACATAGCGTCTGCTCTAACGTCCTTCCATGCTTCTCCCTTCTTATCTTTTTCTTTCCCTAAACCTTTTCACCCACATTATCGGAGCTTGGACGTAACACTAATATTACCTATGTATTACCTATGTATTACCACATTGAAAAAGAAAAAAGGTGTCATTCTGCAAACTTTGATTGATTCAGAATTTTCGAAATGGGAAACGATAAATGGCAATTGTGACGAATGTAAGAATATCGTTCTGAAAAAGAAACGCAATCGAAACGACTTCATCCGTCTTAGTAATACAGCTCAATTTATATACTTTTGTAAACGGTACTTCTAAAAAACTTATCGATAATCGGATTAACGTCGTACCGACGAGTAATGTCACGATTAATAAAAGAAAATACAAGGTAATAAGTGCTATATTTCACGAGGGCGAAGAAATAAATCGTGGTCACTATACGTGTATGTTGAGGACAGACAAAAAATCGGAATGATGTCACTGTACTGATTTACAAGTTATCAAGAAGAAATGGCCCAGAGGAGCACAAGGGGCATATATATTGTTCTTGGAGGAGAAAAGTAAATTTGGAAATAATTTTTATATTTAATTACTCTCCTAGAATATAATGGAATTCTTTTAATACGTTTATGTGAACCTAAATAAACTATTGCCGTTTATAATTAAATTTTATTTTTCAGAAATAATTTGCTATGGCGCTGTATAAGGGCTGCTGTAAGCGCTGAAATAAAGCATCGGTTGCTGTGTCGCAGTATTAACGTTGTCATTAGAAGCCATTCTATACAAACTTGCAGAGCCGCATAACCATATGCATAAAGATAATTATTCAATCACATTTCTGTCATACAGACAAACGTAAACAACGATTGGATGATTTTCTTTATGCATATGAGTAGAGTAGCTAGGCGGGTTCTAA
>NW_017298203.1:49382-49735 GCF_001594075.2 Trachymyrmex cornetzi
CCGCCTCCGGGCGCGATCCGTCGCCAATCCCCACCATTGGTCCCCATCGCGCGCTATAATTACCATTTATACTTACCGTCTCTACCGCTCTTATGCATCTTTTTCCAACGCAGCTTTAACTTCTTCTCGAACGCAGCTTCTCGCACGCAAAGATATTTATGTATTATATGTATGATTTACAGCAATAATTTGAAATATTTACCATGTTTTAATAACAGTTTTATATTTTATTTTTAATAAGTGCGCGGTGATTGATGCTCTCGCACACAATGATGCTGTCGACGCGTAACATGATACTGCAGAGATAAGGAAGGAAGGAACAATTAATTGCAAACTTTGGGATATACAATTTA
>NW_017298203.1:50132-52532 GCF_001594075.2 Trachymyrmex cornetzi
AAACGCCATCCACGTAGCGTGAGGCAGGACGATACGGTTGCCTCGAAAATCGCCAATTGCAATTTCCACTTGAGACATTGGACCCGCGGCGATCCCAATCTCCAGAAATTTGTACGCTGTCGGTATCAGCGCGAACACCTTCCTCAAAATGCTACGTGCACTGTAGGAAACATACGAATAAACAATATAGAAAAAAATTTTTCCGCAGATATAAGTGAAATACTTACGGTCGAACGTATGAGTCCATGTCTTCAGAGCAACTGATGCAGTCCCCTTCAAATTCTTTGTAAAGTTTCCCCAACCATAGCACTTCGTGGATGGATGTTGAATTTATGTATCAATTTCAAAGAATAGTTTATATGAAATTACTTGAGAATCTTTAATTACACACCTGCGAGGTGTATAATAAGTCCGACAGATACGATTAGTCCGTGTACACGAGAATAGTTTCTATTTCAGCGTCATCACTTTTAGAGAATAGTTCATATGAAATTATTTGAGAATCTTTAATCACATACATGCAAGGTGTATAATAACCCCGACAGATACGATTAGCCCATGTGCAATACCACGAAAGAATATCACCAAATATTTCCGCACAACATGTAGAAAACGCTGATCTTCTACATTGACCGCCTAATTCATCATAGTCGTAAACCCTTTTGAAGTGTTGAATGTTTAGCACTTCAAGTACGTGTTAAAACATTGCGGAAACCGAGTTTCCGATTGCGTATCAAATGCGGGAGCGATGAGCAATTACGGTTAGCCATGTTTGCACAGACTGACTTTGCGCGATCCCCGTCAGTATTTATATTTTCGTTCCCATTCAACAATAGTAAAAATGCAATGTTTGCGAAAACATGTCGCAACATGTTTCGCGATGACACCATCAATTTAGCACGTGCAAAAATGCACCCCTTACAATAAAAGAGGCATCCGAGGATGACTTCAATGTAATCTAATACTGCAAATTGTAGCGTCAGCAAATATGCAACTGCTTTGTCAGCGTAATATAAGAAATTTTTTCAAGGACATCATCAATGTAATTTAATACAACACGTGCAAAAGTGCACCTCTTACAATAAACGACGCATCCGGTGATGACATCAATGTAATCTAATAAAGCAAAATGCAACATTTGCAAATATAGAACTGCTTTGTCAGAGTAATATAAGAAATTTTTTCAAGAATCGATAATGTAATTCAAGATTTTATATATTTTAGTCAACACCGATATGAGGCTTATTGGACCAGTATCTCATAAGTAACGTTATAAACTCAGCTGCTTAAATGTAATCTGTCTTTATCAATATTGTTTAATCCTGTGTTAACAATTAAACATATTTTATGTTTAATTAATATTATAAAGAGTTAAGATTTTAGTTTTTCCGATTTGTTAATTAAAACATTTAAAAGAAAATTACAAATTATTATATTTAAGATGACAGTAATCAAAATTTGATTAACATACACATGATCTTTTCATGTTTTTAATAATATGTAACCTCATTAAACAGTTATCTTCGTGGTTCAACTTATCCTTCGAGAATGCTCTACATGTCCACATGCATCCTTGTATTTAATATAATCTTTTTCATGTTTATGAGATATATCAAGAATTTATAAGTACTCAATTATTAAGCCAGATGAACATGCAACGTTTTAAAGCATTTGCCATTAGTTCATCTATAATTGTGTGAAGATTTATAATAATTTCAAGAAAAAGTGTCACAACTAGCCTCGTTCTACCCTACATCGAGACTCCGTACTAGATGATAGCAACACCTTTTCTACCGAATCGCGGTTTACGCAACTAGCCTCGCTCTATCCTACATCGAGACTCCGTACTAGACGATAGCAACACCTTTTTTACCGAATCGCGGTTTACGCTATCACATAATACTCCATATCAATATACACATATACACACACACACACACATATATATATTTATATATACATGTATCAACTTTATATATACACTACGCAAAAAAATTAAAGGATCACAGATTCATCTTAGGAACAGATTCATCTTAATGCACGATAATGCACGTCCTCACACCGCAAACATTACGCGACAGTTTCTAAGAGAGAACCATATTGCGGTTTTAAATCATTCTCCAATGAGTCCCGATCTCAATCCAATAGAGCATATTTGGGATATGGTTGGTCGTCGATTATGACGGAATTATCCATGATTAGAAAAATTGGGACAATTAGCGGAAGCGCTCCGTCAAATTTGGCGTACTATCCCGCAGTTCGCAATACGGAGATGTATTAATATGAGACAACGTTTGCAGGACGTTATTGAAAATAGAGATGGCAATACTAGGTTTTAGTCACGTCTCAACATGTACAAGTCCACCAGTTTTTGGCTAACGAAAATGCATATGTACACAC
>NW_017298203.1:52635-52888 GCF_001594075.2 Trachymyrmex cornetzi
ACAATACAAATGTTTAGAGAAAGATCTGAAAATTCATTATTCATTTCAAATCGTTACACTTCAGTGAAAAAAATTGTAGCGTAATGCTTAAGAAATCATTTTAAGTGGGTAATGTTAAGCTCTACGGTCCACTTAAAAAAACATACAGAAAAAAATTTGTTTTACTCGTGCACAAAAATTTGTTCTTCAATTTTATAAGGTTTAATTTAAATTAGCGCCATTTGTAATGAAATTTTTGCAGAGGTATATGATT
>NW_017298203.1:53013-55076 GCF_001594075.2 Trachymyrmex cornetzi
TAAATGATTTTTTAATCGTCTGTTCAGATGTAGGCAAACTTCAAGATAGAGGAACTTCGTGAAAAACGGTCGTAATGAGATTTTTATTAAAGCATTTTAAAGCTTGAAATCTCTACTTTCGAAATCGGTAATTGATATTTCGATCTGATTGATTTTTTACGGAGTTATACAAACAGAAGTGGATATCCGTCAAATCTGAAAATTTTATACAAATTTTACAAAAGTCTATGGCATGAACTAAAAATCGCACACAAATGCGGTTTTAAACAATCGAAAGAGTGAATCTTTACCTTCAATTTGCTTTTTTATTGAACGTTGTACGATTTTTTTTGGCGATTTATTCGACATTGAATAAAAAGGGTCATTTTTGCTTCAATGTCGAATAACTCGTCGAAAAAAAATCGTACAAAGTTTCATAAAAAAGCAAATTGAAGGTAAAGATTCACTCTTTCGACTATTTAGAACCTCATTTGTGTGCGATTTTTAGTTCATGCCATAGACTTTTGTAAAATTTGTATAAAATTTTCAGATTTGACGGATACCCATTTCTGTTCGTATATCTACGTAAAAAATCAATCAGATCGAAATATCAATTACCGATTTCGAAAGTAGAGATTTCAAGCTTTAAAATGTTTTTTTAAAAATCTCGTTATGATCATTTTTTACGAAGTTACATTCTTCTGAATTTTGACCTATTTTTGAGGTGGACTTAAGTGATCCTTTAATTTTTTTGCGTAGTGTATTATAGGACCGTACATGTGATAACACCAACTATAGAAATCAAAGCCTTACACGGTCTAGCTGGATCTTAATGCTTGTATAATTCTTATGTGAATTTATATACTACGTATGTAGTCCCACAGAAACGCGCGCCGAAAAATTTCCGGTCTTGAAACACTAACTCTACTAAACTACCGTAATATTACGAGTAATATTACGAGTTAAATTGACTAGCAATTTAACAAATTTTTGATGCTTATTCGCATCTTCGAAACGATCTTAATAATGATGATTAACATATTAAAATCTGTAAATAATTAATTTTTATTGCGAAAAATATTGTTTTGTGTCCACAAAATGGAAAAAATATGGTAGCAGAAAATTATCTATCTTTTGTAAGAGAAGGTTACAGATGCTTTCTAACAAGCGATTCACTCAGTACAACACAGTAATTATCTCATCCTTGTACATTGGCGAACAACAAGACTGTAATGTATATAAACTGTGAGGCATCGTGTCACATCGTGTCATATTGTATCTCTTATTGGAAGGCACCTTATAAAGCCAAAATTGGTTAAAAGGTTACTGTCATGTGTATTTCTTGTTGGAAAGCACCCTATAATGCCAGAATGGGAAAGGTTAATATCTTTATGTCATTCGTGAAAATATCACTTTTATTTATCATACAAGTAATATGGTTAAATGTTATAAGCGTAAATTGTGCTTTACTTAATCATGATCCAATGTCAGAGGCGTTCATCATAGGCTGACTATTTTTAATTTACTGCCAGAGGCATTTCGATTATCCAATCTGGATGGTGAAATACGATGCTTGCGGAGCAATTCGTAGAATTTTGCGTCTGAAATTGAAGAAATGTGAGTGGATGCATTGTCATGATGGGACCAAAAGCTGGTTGCTTGACACAATCGAAAAAAAGAAGAATTAGTAAACACATCTGTCTGAAATTTTAACAGTAATCCTATGAAGGATGAAACTTTTCTAAAATTATACGTTTCATAAAAAAGCAAATTGAAGGTAAAGATTCACTCTTTCAACTGTTTAGAACCTCATTTGTGTGCGATTTTTAGTTCATGCCATAGACTTTTGTAAAATTTGTATAAAATTTTCAGATTTGACGGATACCCATTTCTGTTCGTATAGCTACATAAAAAATCAATCAGATCGAAATATCAAATACCTATTTCGAAAGTAGAGATTTCAAGCTTTAAAATACTTTTTTAAAAATCTCATTATGATCATTTTTTACGAAGTTACATTCTTCTGAATTTTGACCTATTTTTGAGGTGGACTTAAGTGATCCTTTAATTTTTTTGCGTAGTGT
>NW_017298203.1:55112-55763 GCF_001594075.2 Trachymyrmex cornetzi
GTTCACGTTATCGGTTATCGCTATACTTACCATTTATACTTACCGTCTCTCTTCCTCTTACACACCGTCATCTTCTTTCCCCTTATGCGATTACATTTCGCATCTTGGTCCCACCAATTGTTTTTTTATTATATATTAATAATAATAACTTAAATAATTACAGACACTGAGATATACTGTTTTAATATGCGTTTATTTTTTGTATAATGCATTATTTACAATATTATCTGAAGCGCACATTATAAATTCGTATTCAATAACTGAATTCTTATCATAAATCTTACGCAAAGTGTTTACCACTTCAAATTTATTTTGCAATACAGTTTCGATGTAAAGAACTTACAAAATATTTAAATTTATCGCTTATACTATTTGTATATTGGCACAAATCGAAATATATGTGCTCGACATATTGTGTCGAGTTCAAGCATAAAAAGTATAGTCGACGGTTTCATATACATACACTTGTCACGTAAAGATAATTTTACATTGTCAACATCACGTATTTCAACAAATTTAATGACAAGGTCCAGTATCATTACATTCGATGGCGTAGATGATTGCACCAATCGCTGGGTAGCTGTCCGTTTTTTCGATTAACGCCATCCACATAGTATGAAGCAGAACGATGCGGTTGCCTCGGGTATCGTC
>NW_017298203.1:56226-56854 GCF_001594075.2 Trachymyrmex cornetzi
GCTCTATCTGATATTTTGAAAATCAAGTATTAGTGCGTGTTGACACATTGCGGAAACCAAGTTCCCGGTTGCAAATCAAACGCGAGAGCGATGAACGATTACGGTTAGCCATTTTACACAGACTGACTTTCCACAAAAATCCTCGAGGATATTTGTATGGCCATTACCGGTCAATGACATCAAAAATGCAAGCGTCAGATTTTTAGACACGTCCGGTGATGACGTTAATGTAGTCTGACACCACAATTGCAGCGTCTGGAAATTTGCAAGTGTCAATAGGGCTTTGTCCCCGTAATATAAGAAATTTTTTTCAAGGATATTTAACATGTTTTGCAATGATTAATGTAATATGATACAAATGCAACATTACCAAATAATAAAATATATATAATTTGACATATATAATTTGACATTAACAAAGTATCGAAATAATAAAATATATATAATTTGATATATATAATTTGACATTAACAAAGTATCCAAAATCTCCATCTGTAATTACGATCGAATCATAGAATTGAAAAAAATCATAACTTCGAATGGAATAGTGTAAAAATACTTGATGTAGAGCCTTCTTACGGAAAGCGTTTAATTTCAGAAATGGTACATATTAAGAAACAAACACATG
>NW_017298203.1:57830-58226 GCF_001594075.2 Trachymyrmex cornetzi
GCTAATATACAGCTGCTTTGTTAGCGTAATTTAAGATTTTTTTTCAAGAATCATTAATGTAATTCAAGATTTTTATATTTCAGTCAACACCGATATGGGACTTGTTGAGCCAATATCTCATAAGTAACTGTTACGTCCGGGAGGCCTCCACGATTTCCTCGTTTCGAGATTACTTAATAGGGTGATCGTTGAGACAGGATGTAAGAGAAAATGCGAGAGTTAACGGTCACCGATCGGCGAGCGTGACAATATGTAGAAAATATGTCGTTGAAAGCTTTCCCAACGATTTTGGAAAGCTAATAAAAACATAGATACCCAGGATCACCCGATCCGCAGTAATAAAATTTATGACAAATTACAAACCATGTCGAGAATGTTCGTTTTGAAACTCGTTCA
>NW_017298203.1:58528-59025 GCF_001594075.2 Trachymyrmex cornetzi
AGTGAAATACCCCTTCTCTTCAGAGAGAATACCAAAAACTAAACTCGCCAATGGGTGACCGTGAATCTGAAAATCTAGAAAAGGTGATGACGTATCACTAATAAGTTCTCAGGGGATGAAACTTGCAGTGCGGGCGGAGCAAATTTTGAAAGTAGTTACAAGTAGGAATATGAAACACAAATTTCCTACAACAGTAGAAAAATCCCTCCAACTCGAATCCTTGATTTTTCCCACTCAACATGTCTCATCAGAGAACTACCCTATGAAACTCTCTCACTGCGAGACTCGCTCTCTTCATTTTTTGATCCTGCTCTGTGTTCGGTCTTCAACTAGTCCGTCATTCTCTCGCAGTTCATTTCGCTCAGATAAGAATTTGTTCAGTGCATAACAGAAGATCTTCCCCATTACATCAAGTACGAGTTGTCTGCGAGCTACTCCAAGTCCAGGACACTAACTAGAAAACCAAAGCCTACTGCAACAGTAAGTCTTTTCTTCCA
>NW_017298203.1:59161-59453 GCF_001594075.2 Trachymyrmex cornetzi
CCGATGGAATTCTTCTTCAATCTCTTTCCTCCGTCCTCCGCTACTATATACGAATTATAATATAATAAAAAAACAGTCAGCACTGCACACTCAAGATTCATTCTCTGGCGGCATGTATAACTAGAATGTTAATAGCGTCTGGCGAACCAAATCTTTTGTTGTCAGTAATTTAATTGTAACCACGATTTGAATGGAAATAATAATTTCACTTATGATAATAATTTCGGTTCGCAACATATTTTGATTATAATAACATTTTAATATTTTTGTTTGTATTAACCATCTTTAGTTA
>NW_017298203.1:59855-68090 GCF_001594075.2 Trachymyrmex cornetzi
CCTGCGAGAAAAGAGTCTGACCGTCCTTCCAAGTACCCTCACCGTTCCCGCTCCTTTTGTTCTCCGAGAGGATCACAAACAATCAAAAATTTTCCAAGGGTTTGGACGTAACAGACCAAATAAATTTTTGGGGGCTTGTCCGGGATGAATAGTGCGATTTTTGTGGGGCAGGTATGAATACGAGGTCTACTTCTGATAAAAGTGAAATTGATGATCTTTATAAAACCGCTATAGAGAATCAGGGCAAATTTAAACACAATAATCCTACGTTATGTACATCCACTCCTATGACCTCTAAGTTCTCATCTAAGAAGGTCGATTTTTCATTGGACGATTCTGAGATTGTAAAAGATTTGTCAAAAACTTTAACCAACACGCTTGTTTCCGACGATTACGAAGATATAACGATTCAACCGGGAGACAAAACTAACCTTTCGCTTAAAGACAAAAGAGATAAAATAATGTCGAACCCAAATCCATTCGCCACCTTAAAATACGCGGTCGAAGCTGTTCCCTTTTTCGATGGCAAAAACATTCCTTTAAGCTATTTTATTGAAGGATGCGAGGAAGCGAAATCCATGTTACCGGATGAAGCCGAATCGCAATTCACTAGAATTATAAGAACAAGAATCGTAGGCGAAGCTCGTCGCACCATACAAGGCCAAGACTTTGATAGAGTAGCACAATTAACAAAATACTTGAAACAAGTCTATGGCCCTTCGAAAAATATATATCAACTGCAAGGAGAATTGGGGTGTATTTACCAAAAGAGCGATGAAGATGTAGTAACATACGCGAATCGAGTAAAAATATTAGAAAAACAAATCATGGAAGCACATAAAAATTCAGAAAATGTTGCTCCAGATCAAAATATTAAATCATCTTTAGAGAAAGATATGAGCAAATGTTTTATTAGAGGCTTAAAACCTGAAATCGAACAGAGAATAGCTAGGAATTTGAGCGTTCAAGAAACCGTAGCAGACGCCTTACGAATTGAAAGAGAACTTAATTCAATAACTGATTTACGACGGGGTCAGGTAGATATTTCGGATATAACAAATACCAATAAACGGGAAATTTAATCAGGTAGATATTTCGGATATAACAAATACCAATAAACGTGAAATTTGTCAGATATGTTATAAGGAAGGGCATTTGGTTTCGAATTGCAGAAAATTAACTAACTCGGGAACAGAGATTTTAATATGTCAGATTTGCAAGAAACGCGGACATAGTGCCGACAAATGTCGACTTCGCGACCCTCTAGCGCGACAATCTGTTAATATTTTACAAGGGAGTAATATAATTTGTTAATTATGTTCTAAATCTGGCCATAATGCTAAGAATTGCCGAATGAGTAATAATAGTAATCAGAGCAAACTCTGCATAATCTGTCAGTGGTGCGAAAGGCCAGGTCATTCGGCTAACAATTGTTGGAAAAAACAAAACGAGCAACGTAACTCGGAAAATAAAGTAAAAACCGTTTGTCAAATTTGTAATAATTTTGGGCATATTGCTAAAGATTGTCAGTTGAAGATGGGACAAAACGCGGCACGCAAGGATTCGTTATTCTGTCGTTATTGTAAAGAGCAGGGACATCTTCTTGAAAATTGCGAATTACGCATCGCGAGCAACAACCGAAGGCAAATAAACAATCAGGGAAACTCCGTCGGCCCCTCGAAACCGGGTGTGCAACAGGGGACCGAACGGGCCTCACACCTACCGTCTTCACAAAAACCTCAGTAGGAAAAACCGCGCCGGAAATACAACCGGTAACGGTAAATCTAGACAAACAAAGTCGCGTGCCAACCGTTCAGGTAAAGCTTCACGAAACCGCTCCATATACAACGTTTATGTTAGATACTAGTTCTGGCCCAAATATAATTAAAGAAAATTTTGTATCTAAGGGAAGCATTATCAATCATAGTAATATATTGAAATTAAATGGCATAAATGAATATCCTGTATATACTCTTGGAGAAATAACTTTACTGCTTTTTGAAAATAAAGTAACCTTTCATATCGTATCAAATGATTTTCCAATTACACAGTCAGGCATATTGGGTAATGATTTTTTCAAACAGACTTCCTCAAAAATAGATTACGCGAAGGGATATTTAGATATATCAGGAATTACTATACCTTTTTTTTTCTCAAGAAACCATTACAGTATCTCCACGATCAGAATCATTGTTTTATGTAAGGATAAGAAATCCTGAAATTAAATTAGGATATATCCCGAGATTAAAGGTAGCTCATGGCATTTATCTAGGAGACACCATAGTAGAAAGTGTCTCCGGAAAAGCGTATTTAAATGTTATAAGTACTCTCTGGATGAAGAAGTGGAGGTCCAGGTACCAACTTTGAGCCTAAAACCTTTAGACGAACTATTCGATGATCATAAACCAAATATTGAAGCGCAAGACGATCAAGTAAAAGCCACAGAGATGCAGGCTGACTTACTGTACCCAGAAGATAATCGAGAGCATTGCGAAATAATTAACAGCGATGCATATTCAAACAATGACGAAGACGAGGGTATGAATAACAAAGATATAGAAATTACAATTGAGAATTCTAATTTAATTAATTGCACTGCCCAAAATAAGGGTGAGAATAAAATTGAAAGGACAAGTAAAGGTATTATGAGAGAAGATGAAAAAATTAGTAAAAATTCCAAAATCCTTGGAGGGGGAAGTAAAGAAGATGAAAAAATTAGTAAAAATTCTAAAATCCTTGGAGAGGGAAGTTACCAAACACCTCCTGAAAATTTAAATAATTCCAAAATCCTTGGAGAGGGAAGTTACCAAACCTCTCCTGAAAATTTAAATAATTCCAAAATCTTTGGAGGGGGAAGTTACCAAACCCCTCCTGAAAATTTAAATCATTCCAAAATTCTTGGAGTGGGAAGTTACCAAACCCCTCCTGAAAATTTAAATAATTCCAAAATCCTTGGAGGGGGAAGTTACCAAACCCCTCCTGAAAATTCAAATTATTCCAAAACCCTTGGAGGAGGAAGTTACCAAACCCCTCCTGAAAATTTAAATTATTCCAAAATCCTTGGAGAGGGAAGTTACCAAACCCCTCCTGAAAATTTATACGATTCCAAAATCCTTGGAGAGGGAAATCAGACCCCTCCTGAAGATTATCCTAGAATTCCAGAGGAAAGTTTCCGTACCTCCCTGGTAAATTCTACTCCCGTCGGTTGCAAGGAGAGAAGTAACCAAACCTCACTATGCAATACGACTCAATTTTATTTACAGGAATCAAGAGAAAAGGACTCTTTAATACTTCTAGAAAAAATGACATTCCCGAGAGTTGGAATATCCTCGAGTGATAATAATCAAATCTCTCAAGTTACCTTTGAAGAACTTATGCAATTATATAATCCTAATATCAAATCTTTTTACAATCGCGAAAAAAGAAATAAACCGTCTTCGAAAATACTTGCATCAACGCAAGCCCAATCTCAAGAGGTTATAGAAAAGTTTATGCGTAAACGAAAGTCGAAACAAAGAAAGAAAACAGGAAAGCAATTATTAGATGATATTATGCACGAATGCTTTACACTGTCGGAAGAGCCGAACAAAAATAGATTTACAAAAATTGTGGAATTATTACGCTTGGAACATCTAAATATACGAGAAAAGATGTGATAAATTTAATACTTAATAGCCAGGACAGATTTCACATTCCTGGGGAAAAACTAACCGCAACTCATGTATTGCAACACCAGATACCGACAATAGATGATCGGCCTATTAACACTCGACAGTACAGATTTCCACAACTACATAAGGAAGAAATAAACGAGCAGGTAGAAGAATTGTTAGAAGGGGATATCGTAAAATCCTCGCAGTCGCCATACAATGCGCCTATTTGGATCGTACCCAAAAAGGAGGACTCAAAAGGAAATAAACGCTGGAGAATGGTTTTAAATTTCAGAGCTTTAAATGATAAAACTATTGGCGGTGCTTATTCGTTACCTAATATCATCGATATTCTAGACAATTAGGCGGGGCTCAATATTTTTCGGTATGCGATTTAGCCTCCGGGTTTCACCAAATAAAAATGGATCCCACAGACAGTCACAAAACAGCTTTTACAACACCCTTTGATCATTACGAGTTTGACCGAATGCCTTTCGGACAGAAAAACGCTCCCGCTACTTTCCAATGACTAATGGACTTAGTATTAACGGGACTTCAAGGTGAAGAATTATTTGTTTACATGGACGATATTGTAATATATGCAACTTCGCTCGAGGAACATGAAAAGAAATACAATTTACTAATAGATAGATTGCGCCAGGCCAATCTGAAGTTGCAGCCGGACAAATGCGAATTTTTAAAAACAGAAGTAACTTATCTAGGCCATGTAATCAGCAAAGATGGAGTTAAACCAGATCCAAAAAAATTAGAGGCCGTAAGACAGTTTCCTAGGCCTAAAACGCCGAAAAATATTAAACAATTTCTCGGATTAGCAGGATATTACAGAAGATTTATACCAAATTTTTCAAGATTAGCTAAACCTTTCACGAACTTATTAAAAAACGATACGCGTTTCGAATGGGCAATTGGCCAATAAGAATCGTTCGAAGCAGAGATTATGCGAAGAACCAGTTTTACAATATCCGGACTTCTCAAAACCTTTTATTCTGACCACTGACGCTTCTGGAATAGCCGTAGGAGGCATTTTATCGCAGGGAGAAATAAATAAAGATCGACCAGTGGCGTATGCCTCACGGACGTTAACTGACAACGAAATAAAATACGACACATATGAAAAAGAAGCTTTAGCGATAATATATTGCATTAAACATTTTCGACCTTACTTGTATGGACGCAAATTCACTTTAGTCACAGATCATAAGCCTTTGCTTTGGTTCAAAAACGCACAAGATGTGAACATGAGGATACTCCGCTGGAGATTAAAATTAGCAGAGTATGAATATGATGTAGTATATAAGGCGGGTAAAACCAATGTAAATGCTGACGCCTTATCCAGAAATCCGGTAGATCTCGAAGAGGAAAATTGAAATATAATCCATCAGAATAAAATTTTAAACCCTAACAATCCGAACGATGCAGAAATAATTTCCAAGATGTTAGAAGAATCTGAAGAAGAAGAGGAAGAAGAGGACGAAAATTTCGAATTACATCTTTCCGATGAAGAAAATATTGCAGATTCAGTACATGACAATGATTTACCTGATGAAAATATGGATTCAATACCATTCACATACGAAGAACTTTGTGAGCCGCCGAGATTACAAATTACCGAGAGAGCATTGATTCATGACCCCCCTATTTATAATAGAATACAAACTCGAAGCCAAACAAGAAACAATAACAATCATCAAGGAAAACTATCGCAATAATCGCGAGGAAAAGAAGACGAAATTGAGGAAATGGAAAATAGAAATGGTCCACCAGACAAAGAAAATGACACCGAGGATGATGCAATCAGTGAAGACGAAGACCAAGGATCGAAATATAATGAGAACAATAGAGATCAAAATTCGAAACCTACCATTACAAACGTTCAAACGATCAAGAGTAATATAATTGAAAGCCGTGATTTATTATTTTTGCGTAGGGATAACGTCGCATATTTTGTGGACACCAACGGGAAACCATTAGATTCGGGTTCACAAAAACTATTCGAACGAAATGAAATTCCGAGCTTAAACCCTCTTTATTCTAGGGGAAGCGAAAACAATAAAATATAAGAAATATTATCATATAGCTTTGTCCATTAGCGAGGGACAACGAGAAGGCCCGACGATGTCCTTAAATCAAATCACTGCAGTAATAAAAAATTGCTAAATATCGTTGATAAATTAAAACTAGAAACAATCAGTATTGCAAAAACAGATTTTATTAATAATGTCCCATGGAGCGATATAAAATCTTTATTACAAATAACTTTTATTGATTCAGCAACCAAACTAATTATATGCAACGGATTAATTAAATATCCACCTAAAGACCTCCGCTCTATAATAATCGGTGAAATACATTGTCCACCTACCGGAGGACATCGAGGTGTTACAAAAACCTACCATAGAATAAAACATAACTATTACTGGGAAAATCTAAAATCCGATGTTCAAAAATATATCCAACAATGCTTACAATGCCAGCTGAAAAAACTAGTACGAGTAAAAACTAAACAGCCTATGGTAATCACCGACACGCCAGGATCCTCGTTTGACAAGGTTGCCATGGATATCGTAGGACCCTTACCTAAAACCGAACGAGGTAACGAATATATTTTGACAATGCAAGATCAACTAACAAAATTCTGCATGGGGGTACCTCTACCAGATCAAACTTCCGAGACAATAGCGGAGGCCTTCGTAGACAGATTCATTTGTGTATTAGGATCACCTAAAGCCATATTGACAGATCAAGGAAGAACTTTTATTAGTGATCTAATGAAGAAGATTGCAAAAATATTCAGAATTCGCAAATTTCGCACGACCGCCTTTCATCCTCAATCAAATGGATCATTAGAAAGATCACATCATGCACTAGGAGAATATTTAAAGCAATATGCTAATGCACAAAAGCAATGGGATAGATGGATCTGCCTCGCGATGTTTAATTACAATACTAGTGTACATGAAGCAACAAAACATACCCCATATGAGTTGGTTTTCGAGAAAATAGCCAAAATTCCTTCAAGCAAACTTTTGACGCCTGACGATAAATTAGCCAGTTACAATGATTACCTAATAAACCTTGTCACGCAACTCTATTCTATAGAAACAAACGCTCGTGATAATGTTGAAGAGACCAAACTTAAATCAAAGAAGCACTATGATAGAAAAATTAATCCTCAAATCTTTAAACCTGGGGATCAGGTATTTCTAGCGAAAGGGCCTAAACCCGGCAAATTCGGAGATCAATATACAGGGCCTCACGAAGTTTTAGAAATCTTAAATAAAAACAACGTAAAGATTAAAATAAAGAAAAATAGTCGAATTGTACATCCTAATCGATTACGAATTTCCCATATTAAACCGATTCCGCAAACTAGAATGGCAAGCAATTCCCTGCGGACTAGGCCATATTCGGCCCGTAGGATCTGAATCAAGATGGTCCAGAAGAGACTGGAGGTTGACGAAGATGCTTGTAGAAAAAAAGAGAGGGGTTGATGCGGATCCTCGGGTCCCCGACCAACCAAACCACTATCATTGCTCTCGAACTTAAGTGCGAGGGCGAGGAAGAAATGAGCAACCTGAGGGAGTTGCTCATCAGGATGGGGTGTGGCCAATATACCTATGAGAAAACAGTAGTTGTCCATCCGGGCATATTGTAACTACCTTCTTAAGTAATGTAAACACGTAACTCAGTGTAACTTCAAGCGTCTTTAGTTTTCTTTTTTCTCTTTTTCTTTTCTCTTTATACGATATGTATCAATTTTAATCATTTATATGTATAACTTTAATATAAGCTTCACCAATAATGGGTATATTAATTTTAGTTAAGCGTATTTTCCTCTATGAATGCTATTCTCCTTTTTTTTTCTTCTCTCTCTCCCTCTACTATATACGTACATTAAGTTACATTGTATTTTAGTTATAATTTTGCGCATCCCCTAACACCTTTAATTTCAATTATTAAGCGTAGTCTTTAATTTTCTGAATTAAGGTCGCGTTCCTTTTTGACCAAATTCTAATCAATTAATTGCATTGCAAATAACGGCAAAAGAGGTCGATTGATCCCATGCTTTCTTTTCCATTTGAACGAGGAAGTTATTCTTTGAAAAGTCGAAATAAATCACCTGACTGCTAAGTCTGATGAAAATGAGTTCCTCCCTGTCAACAACTCCTTCCCTTCTTTTTCTAATAAGTACGAGAGAAAAGATCTCACAAATTAATCATATATACTCAATTCAGAGAATTCACCCTGTTTATGATCGCAAGTCCGCCGTGCCTATTACGCAGTAGCGTCGGCTAATAGATTTACTTCGCACTCGTCACTCTCCGAAAAAAAAGGAAAGAAAAGAAAAAAATACAACTGACGAAATGCATAGCGATAACGGGTGTAAGACTGGGAAGCAATAGTCTGCCATGGTGCACGACTTAACTAGAGAGTGGGGGGTTTTAGCAGGGGGAGACACATAAAAGAAAGAAAAAGGAGAAGAATGCTTGAGTAGCAAAGCAAGGTATATCCTCGCCCATGGGATACCCCGCGGGGTGAGGGGCCGGGGGGAAAACTGGGCGAG
>NW_017298203.1:68991-70371 GCF_001594075.2 Trachymyrmex cornetzi
ATGTCATATGGCGACACTTAGCGATGCATCGAATATCGATCGTGAGATTTTTACATCGTCAGCAGAAGTGAACTCTGGAGGTATGAACGCACTTTTTGCTTCAACCTCGAAAGAGCAAACCGATGGAATATCCCAATATATTACAAAACTGGAAAATGGTCATCTGTACACCGTAGGAACTCCGGAAGGACAAACTGGATATCGGTTGATTCGTCTAGATGTGTATGATATTCACGATATTAAAAATAAGGAAAAAAATCAATGGTGGAAATATGCCAAATTGAGAACACAATTTTTGACATCTTCCCCTAGAGATCGTAAGCAGCAAATGGTGAATCAGCTTTTGGATTCTGTAGCTGACGATTTGATGAAAGTGCCATCAGTAACGAAGGAAAGAAAAAATGTCTATTATTAAAAAAATATACATGATAGAGGGACAACCGTTCCATATACGATAATTACATGTTATATTCTTATCATATATTCTATTCATATCTTATTTCATTTTTTTTTACTTGCGATTGTACTGAGAGAGTGAGATACACATCCTGAGTGAGACATGATAAAAGGGGACGCACCACACGATTACCTCGTTTAGTTTGATGTAATCGTTCGTGGTGATATATCACAAAGTTTATCGTTATGGTGCCAACATTTGTTGATTTGCAAGGTATATCTTTTGTTTACTTTTACAAATATGTTTATTATTTGTTAAATCATTGTGTATGTTTTTTCATTAAGGATTTCTTGTGGATAAGCGATTTGTTGTCAAGGAGGTAGCAGTTCTAAAGAATGGGAGTGAATTGACATATTACATTTTTACATGCCCGATGCCATGGCGTTTTCTGACGAAAACTGATCAATCACACGCCTCATGGGTGATGACACATCATCACGGATTGCGGTGGTATGATGGGATGGTACCATATCGTATAGCGCAGCGTTTGATTTCAGAAACTGTTGGTAGAGAAAGTGGGGCAATTGTATATGTGAAGGGATTTGAAAAAAGGGAGTGGTTACTAGATATTTTGAACAATGATGACATTATAGTGGAAACGATCGATGTGCATTATGGTGAGATTGAATCACTTAAAACTTTAAACGATACCAATACGTATCGGTGTAGAAGACACAGTAAATGTTGCGCGTTACAGAATGTGTTAAAACTATTTAATCAGTGGACGCGATTTCAAAGTAAGTAATACTATACTTTATATCTTTATTTTATATATATATATATAAACAAGTAATACCTTTATATCTTTATTATATATAAACAAGTAATACCTTTATATCTTTTATATACTCGATGTATGTGCTTATTATAGCGTGCATTTTATTAAAATTAAAAGAAAAATTTGAATCGATAGATTTCTTTTC
>NW_017298203.1:73300-73903 GCF_001594075.2 Trachymyrmex cornetzi
TAGCTGAAACATTCTATGGATCGGTAAACCATTGATATTGCATGCCGCGATACCCGTGGGAACAGATATGGCAGTCACTTTTTTCCAATTTATTCCGATCCAATGTTTAATCGTTTCAATAAGAAAACTTTTCCCTGTACCACCCTCGCCGCTTATATACAGTCGCAGAATCTGATTTTTATTTTGCAAAACTTCGCATACTTTATCGAAGACTCTTTTCTGGTCTTCGTTCAATCGCGACATCATTTGCGATAAATCAGTCGGGACGTCAATCTCACCAAAATCTTCCAGATCTTTCATCGCGCCGTCAACTTCTATAGGATTGCAATCCAATTCATCATCGTCGGATCTCTCTCTGTCTGCTTTCAGCTCATTTTCGCGCTTCGCGATTAATTCAGCTACGTTCTCAAAAGCTTTCTGTATTTCTTCGAGCCTGTCGTGATATTTCGTCGCCTTCATCAAAACAGACTCTGAATTCTTAAAGGCATCCGTAATCGTAAGCGCCATTCAGTTCACTCAAATCTCTCCACGGTTTAAACAAAAGAAGTAGCGAGTAAAAGTATTTTTCGGGTTCAGTTTTAACATTAAATCGATAATGGTTAA
>NW_017298203.1:76634-79080 GCF_001594075.2 Trachymyrmex cornetzi
ACTTCCTCCACGTTGTTTCGCACTTTTTCCACATCGTTCGAGATATCTTTCTGCGTATCCCGAAGCGCGCGTACGATCATATCTCTTCCGGTCGTTTTGAACGATTTCTCCAATATCTCGTTAGTCACTACATTTTTCATTCGTGCAGTTACATCTCGAGTCAGATGTGTGACAGCGTCGAATACTTTTTTTTCCATATCACTATACACTTTTAAACAATCTTTCTGCATATCCTGAAGCGCGCGTACGATTATATCTCTTCCTGTCGTTTGAAACGATTTCTCTAACGTCTCCTTCGTCACCGTATTACTCATTTGTTGACGTAGATCAGTTACACCTCGTTGAATTTCATTAGTCTCCAACATTTCTTTCGTCGCTATATTATGCAATTGTTGACGCAGATCAGTTACACCGCGTTGAATCATCTCTTTCGTCACCATATTAAGCATTTGTTGACGTAGATCAGTTACATCACGTTGAATCTCGTTGGACACTTTCATCTATAGCGCGCTCACACTTTTCGAGACCACCTCCACGTTGTTTCGCACCATTTCCACATCGTTCGAGATATCTTTCTGCGTATCCCGAAGCGCGCGTACAATCATATCTCTCCCTATCGTTTCGAACGATTTCTTCAATGTCGCGTTAGTCACTACATTTTTCATCATTCGTACAGTTACATCTCGAGTCAAACGTTGAATCTCTTCCACGTTTCTTCGCACCTTTTCCATATCGTTCCTTATCGCCCCACATGATTCCTCGATCTCGTTTCCCGTATCTCGTATCTCGAAGCGTGCGTTCAACGTAGCTTTTGTTTACCGCGTCGGTGTCGAACTCCGGCGCGGCCACGTGTTCTATTTTTCGTTTCTTCGCGTCGTAATGAACTGGATTCAAACAGAGTCCATTGTTGTATACATAATTTCGTAAAGTTTCCATCGACGATCGCGACTTTTCGATTTCGTCTCTCCTCATAGGCATACCAAATTTATTCACAGACATCGTATCAAGTTCGCGCGAAACTGTGGCGGTTTTCATCAAAACTATGCACTTTATAATTAAACTCCGTTTTGCTCAGTTCTTCTTTCCATTTCGCGACGCAATTGTAAAATAATTTTTTCCAACTCTTTATTCGTCACCACACCTTGAAGTCGGTCTTTGAACGAATTCTCCAATATCTCATTAGTCACTACATTTTTCATTTGTGCAGTTACACTTCGACTCAGATACTTAATCTTTTCTACGTTTCTTCGCATTTTCTCCATGTCTTTGCGCACTTCCTGTACATCTCTCCTTGTTATTCCAAACTATTCCTCGATCTCGTTTCGCGTACCTCGAAGCGTGCGTTCGACGTAGCTTTTGTTTACTGCGTCGATGTCGAATTCCGGTCACGTGTTCTATTTTTCGTTCCTTCGCGTCGTAATGATCCGGATTCAGACAGAGCCCACTGTCGTATACGTAATTCCGTAACGATTCTATTAACGATCGTGATTTTTCAATTTCATCGCTATCGTCTCTCTTCAGGAGCATACCAAATTTATTCACAGACATCGTATCGAGTTCGCGCGAAAACTGTCACAATTTTTATTATAACAATTCAATTTATAATTAATCCAGTTTCACGAAGTTCTTCGATTATCGACAAAATTTCATTGTCGTGAGCGTTATTACCCGCTCGACGAGAAACATCGAGCAATTGAAGACGATCTACCAACTCGTTGGGATCGTCCCAATGAACGTAATCTATTTCATTGTCAGTCAATCTCACAGCGGATGGTATATTTGTCTTTATACCTGAACCAATACTCGTGCCACTGACACTTCTTGTAACTAAGAGCGGAGCAATAATGTTTTTGTATTTGTGTCCCTTGTTACTCTTAATAGGCATTCTAGCATTATTGTCACGTCTGTGAGCATTCGTCGTCAATAATATATGTTTGTACGTTTGTTTATCATTCTCGGTGTAGATAGCGTCGTTTGGAATCTTCTTGAAGATCAGCTCGTATAGACCCGGTGTACCTTTGTATCTCTCTTCATCTATGATTATAGTGTCGTCCACATCCACGTCAAATTTTTTATTACCCAACATCGTGCCGTTTTCATCGAAATAAACACCGTAGACAAGATCGATTTCATTTCTCGCGTTACCAATTAAAAGAGTATTCACATATACTTGTCCTAACGGCCCTAATTGACTTTGCAGTCTCTGACGACCTTGAGGGGTGTTCAACGCCTGTCTGACAGACGTTTCAAGCGATGGATTATCACCGGTTTCAAAAACTTCTTCGTCCTGCGAGTCAAAAGGAGTTACTTGTTGTTGTGATTCTATTGGTGTGGAATGAATTCTAGATGAATCAGGCATAACGTTTGATCGTTTCTTATTTATTCGTTCGTTCCATGGAAAACGCTGAGGAGTAATTTGTGTTGGAATTGCATCATTATCATCGTC
>NW_017298203.1:79640-79908 GCF_001594075.2 Trachymyrmex cornetzi
AATTGGGAAGTGCCTCCTTCGGTGGTATGACGTCACGATTGTTGGAAAATGCGTAGTAACCGATACCATTTATCGATTCGAGCAATTCTTCCAAATATTGATATTTCGGTTGAAAGAGAGATTTCGAATACACGTACACGTTTTTGAAACGTACACCGTGTGGACTTTCTATCAAACTTATCAAAGAGTTCGTTTTCCCACAATTGGACGGTCCACAGATGATGCAACGAATTGTATTCGGTAGTAGAGGTCCGTGTCTACGAATCTC
>NW_017298203.1:83587-83850 GCF_001594075.2 Trachymyrmex cornetzi
CAAAAAAAGTAATGATGTCATATCCCTTTCCTCTTAGATAGATAAGAGTCTCGTCTGCAAAATATTAAGGTATGAAACATGATTCATGTCATATATATATAAAATCACGAAAAGTGATTCATTACTCTTAATAGAACGTTCGGGTAGGCATCGTTTTTTACCACGTATCGTATACTTGTGTGACATCGCGATGTCTCTCACGTTCATCGTCATCATCATCGTTTTCGTTACGATTACTACGACGACGACAATAAGAACGGCAG
>NW_017298203.1:88193-90576 GCF_001594075.2 Trachymyrmex cornetzi
CGCGAGCGTTGGAGCGAGATCGAACATACGGCACAAGGATTCCACATACGCGAGCGTTGGTGCGAGCGTGGTGCGAGCGAGATCGAGCGTTGGTGCGAGCGAGATCGAGCATACGGCACAAGGGATTCCAGATACGCGAGCGTTGGTGCGAGCGAGATCGAGCATACGGCAAAGGGGGTTCTGAACACGCGAGGGGTCGAGGGGGAGGGAGGGCGAACGGGCGTTGGCGCGAAAAAACGCGCGAACTCCCTCAGTCGCCCTTCCGCTCTCGAGCTCGCAGGACCTTCTTCACGTCGCTCCTCGCGTCGTGACGTCACGAGCTCACACACACATGTACCCGTGGGGACGGGGGCCGGGGAGGAAAACCGCAAGAGGTGGTGGGAGGCTAAAGCAGCTCGCTCATTGGCTGCCCCCCCGCACCGCAGTACCCCTCTCGCCCAGTTTTTCCCCCGGCTCCTCACCCCGCGGGGTATCCCATGGGCGAGGATATACCTTGCTTTGCTACTTGCTTGGTTCATACAAAAAATGTGTTTACACAGGTTCAATTGTTCGAGCGGAGGAGAAAAGCATGGGACGGGACCAACTCCATGAATGTGAAAATTAGATGTCTCTGAATGCGTGTACATATATATATGTATATGTGCACATACGCGTATAAAATGAGTACATTACAGGAGGAAAGGGAACGATCCACATTCACGTGTGACCGTATCCCTACGCGCGATATCACGTGCGAAAAGGCACTCGAGGGTGTTTAAGAACGCCTATAGATGTACAATTATGTATACATTAGAATAAGAGCAAAAAAGACGAAAGAACCAAGAAAATAATTTTAAAGGTCATTGCTTTTTCCTCTTTCTTCAAAACTAGGCTATATAAAACGGAAAATCAAATGTAACCATAGAACTCATAGGTTAACGCTAATGATCATTGAGCGTGGAAATCGTTCTTAATTCATTTTTTTTTGCAAATGTTGCGTTTTAACACCCCAACATTTGTCTAAGACGGGGGGGTGTTACGTCCGGGAGGACTCCACGATTTCCTCGTTTCGAGATTACTTAATAGGGTGATCGTTGAGACAGAATGTAAGAGAAAATGCGAGAGTAACGGTCACCGATCGGCGAGCGTGACAATATGTAGAAAATATGTCGTTGAAAGCTTCCCAACGATTTTGGAAAGATAATAAAAACATAGATACCCAGGATCACCCGATCCGCAGTAATAAAATTTATGACAAATTACAAACCATGTCGAGAATGTTCGTTTTGAAACTCGTTCAGTTTCAATAAGTAATATCTAAAAACAGATCGGGAATCCTGGGTAAATAGAAAGTCGCATTCCCAAACGCATGTAACGTGTTGAAGGGCGTCTTTTCGTTAACAACAGGAAGTAGTAGAATAGAAATAGCCTGACAAGAATAAATTTTAATTTTTTACCGACGATCATAAAATTCTGAAGAAATACTGTCTAGACGAGAAGACGCACGTTCAAGTACCTAATAAAAGAGAAATCGAAAATAAGAAAAAAGGAGGAATGCGAGTTTTCAAATTGTTATGATCAGGTCGTTCGGAAGATACGATGAGTGAAATACCCCTTCTCTTCAGAGAGAATACCAAAAACTAAACTCGCCAATGGGTGACCATGAATCTGAAAATCTAGAAAAGGTGATGACGTATCACCAATAAGTTCTCAGGAGATTGAAACTTGCAGTGCGGGCGGAGCAAATTTTGAAAGTAGTTACCAGTAAGAATATGAAACACAAATTTCCTACCAAAGCAGAAAATCCCTCCAACTCGAATCCTCGATTTTTCCCACTCAACATGTCTCATCAGAGAACCACCCTCTGAAACTCTCTATATAAACCGTGACACTGCGAGACTCGATCTCTTCATTTTTTATCCTGCTCTGAGTTCGGTTTTAAAACAGTCAGTCATTCTCTCGCAGTTTATTTCGCTAAGATAAGAGTTTGTTAAGTGCATAACAGAAGATCTTCCTCATTACATCCAGTAAGAGTTGTCTGCGAGCTACTCGAAGTCCAGGAGACTAACCAGAGAACTTAAGCCTACTTCAACAGTAAGTTTTTTCTTTCATATTCTTCTATTTTAATCGCGAATCTGTTATAACGTAAGTCACAACAAAGTGCCACGAAGGGGGAACAATCGCCCGTTTAGAGGTTGGCTCAGAAGCCGGGTATATTTGGAAGCGCGAAGGCTGTTGGACAAACCATACGCGGAATTCCTACGCTCCGCGAATTCAAGGAATAACAAGAGTCGTCCATCAACACCACCACCGGCAGCGCCGGCACCAGCGGAATCATCGCAACCACCAAATCGGCCGCTCGCGATAGTAGCGGCTCCCCCCTCACCCCCCCCCCCCTCCCCCT
>NW_017298203.1:90775-91117 GCF_001594075.2 Trachymyrmex cornetzi
CCGCCGAGATCCTATTTTTTCCTTCAGGAAAGCGACTCGTTTGAGTCACTTATCAGACAATTTCCCCGGACAACCGAACCTATTCCCGAGGGGACTTACACGATAGGTCCCCATTATTTCGATCCTCAAGAAATACGGCGTGCAATTATCGCTATCCCTTTTCACTCTGAAATTCCTGTTTTTATCCCGAATTCCGCCTATCCATATTTAATACCGGCGAAATTCTTCTTTAATCTTTTTCCTTCGTCCTCCGCTACTATACGCGAATTATAATGTAATAAAAAACTCAGTCAGCACTGCTCACTTAAGATTCATTCTCTGGCGGCATGTATAACTATAATG
>NW_017298203.1:91162-95246 GCF_001594075.2 Trachymyrmex cornetzi
AATTGTAACCACGATTTGAATGGAAATACGATTCGAATGAAAATAATAATCTCGCTTATGATAATAATTTCGGTTCGCAGCATATTTTGATTATAATATTATAACATTTTAATAATTTTGTTTGTATTTACCATCTTTAGTTAATTTTAATAATGATTTGTATAATATGTAATAATGATAATATTCTTGAGGCTTTCACGGGTGTTTCCTATATGACAAGGATTTCCTATATGACATGGACTGCAAGGTTCACGAAACGTTGGCATTCCAAGAATGGATTTGAACACGGAGAAAACCCGCGAAACACAAGATTGTCAATATGTAATAATGATTTTTATGGTAATTCTAGTTTGTAATAATTCTCTTTATGCGTAATCTTTCTTATTTTCATTGCTTTCTTTACTATTAATAATTAGAAAATAATGTTTGATTTAAATAAATTATGTTAATAATTTTCATCTCTCTCATTCTCTTATTTTAAAACCCTGAGACCTCGTAATTGTTAACCTTGCCTTTTCAGAGATCGCACGTGGTCCATTCCCGAGTTAAAAGGATTAGATTCCTTGACTCAAAATTTGGACCGACGACCGCACCGTTCGTAGGACAGGTGTTAAAGCGTCCTTACGGGACGTTGACCCATATTCCGAAGCGAGCACAAAAGGGGTGCGTTCGACTTGCGGCACTCGCCTCCGTGCGGGTACCTGCGAGAAAAGAGTCTGACCGTCCTTCCAAGTACCCTCACCGTTCCCGCTCCTTTCATTCTCCGAGAGGATCACAAACAATCAAAAATTTTCCAAGGGTTTGGACGTAACAGAAGAAAAACCAAAAACCCATCCACTAGGAAACATCGAGTCAAGAAACGCGACGTATCCGACATATTCTCTTAATTGAGATAGGAATTCGTGACTGGAGAAAAAGCATGTCCTTTCTTCATACCCACTCAAGCGAGTGTATAAAGAGCGAACTCGATTTCTTCTCTTTACCACCTACGCAAACCAGCATCGAGAGTTCGCAATGGATTTATTACAAACCCGTAACTTCGCTCACGGACGACTCACCCATAGAATTCGTCATACCCGGCCATGGAGAAGACTATCTGGATCTCACTCACACCATGTTGAGCCTTCGCATACGCGTAGAAAGCGAACGCGGGGAGAGCACATCGGTCGCAGCCACCGACGTGGCAAAAGTAGCACCCGTAAATCATTTATTGCATTCCATGTTCAACCAAATCGACGTGTATTTCAATCAAAAACTCGTGTCGCCACCAAACAACGCTTACGCTTACCGCGCGTACATCGAGGCTTTATTAAATTATGCTTCACCCGCAAAAACTTCCCATCTAACCTCTTGCTTATGGGACGCGGATATTCCCGGCTACATGGACGGCACGTTAGACTCGTCAAATCCAAATACGGTACTCGAGAGACGCGCGAAATTCATTCAAGGAAATCGTGCGCTAGATCTCGTAGGTCACCTTCACTGCGACGTTTTCAATCAAGATAAATTTTTAATTAACGGTGTAGAAGTTAGAATGAGACTCGTACGCTCGAAAGATTCATTTTGCCTTATGGAGACTAGAACGATGTCAAAGTACGTATTCTCGATGCCAGTTTACTCATAAGAAGAGCAAAAATAAGTCCGGGTGTGCTACTCGCACACGCTAGAATGCTGAGTAAAACTACCGCCAAGTATCCCCTTACGAGAGTCGAAGTTAAAACATTCACGATACACGCCGGTGTCGTGGGGGAATCGATAGACAATGCAATACTCGGACAGTTGCCGAAACGAATAATAGTTGGCTTTGTCGATAACAAGGCGTTTAACGGTGATAGAAAATTGAACCCGTTTAATTTCAAAAATTACAGAATAAATTTCTTTTCGCTGTACGCCGATGGCATACAAATTCCCAGTAGGCCGTTACAGCCAAATTTTTCGAAAGACGAGCCGCTCTACGTTGAAGCTTATCACACAATATTCTCGGGAACTGGCATTCACTTTCTGAACGAGGGTAATTCTATAAGCAGAGACGATTACGCCAATGGTTACACTCTTTTCGCTTTCGATCTTACTCCGGATCTATCCGCTAATTGTGCAGGACATTGGAATCTTGTGAAACACGGAAGCTTACGATTAGAAGTGAGATTCGAAAAAGCTCTTTCCGTGACTATCAATTGTATCGTCTATGCAGAGTTCGATAACGTTTTAGAAATCGATTCCTCGCGTCAAGTCATTGTCGACTTTTCCGGTTAGCTCTATGCCTTTCGTGAGAAAAATATTTTTCCCCCACTACACATTATTTCTAATCCAATTCCACGTGAGATGACGAAAAAAGCTTCAGTCTTGTTCGTGACACCGACGCTGACGTCTCGTGACATAAAAAGAGTAGCGAAAATTCGAATATATAATGGATATAGTCATCGACATACAAGGTTTTCGCGATGTCGAAGACAATTTTATTCCGAAAGAAGTCGCGGTTCTTGCGATTAATGCGATGATCACCGGGCACTGGATTATGAGACCACCTTATCCATTTGGAGAATTACCAGAGAAAGCAAGACGAGAAAACAACTGGCTTACACGAAATTATACGGAATCGAATGGTTCGACGGAGACATTAATCCTATATACTTTACGATACATTTGCGAGCTATTACACGACACGCACGGCACATCTATACCAGAGGACAAGAGAAGTCACGTTATCTGAGCAATTTACTCTCCAGAAACATATATAATCTGGAAGGAATTTCTCCGGCTTTCAAAAATCTGCCAGATTTCGGAGGTTGCGGACAACGTTGCACACACCACGGATTTCGAACCAACGTTGGATCTCATTGCGCCTTACGCAACGCTTACAAATTAAAACGTTGGCTAGCTATACGAAATAGCAGCGATTCGAGCTACGATAGTCTTCCTTCAGAAAATTGCAGCGAAAGCGACATCGAGAGCGAAAAAACAAACAGCGGAAATTTTTCAATTAGGTAAGTTTAAAAATCAGAAAAACGATATATTTCGCAGCATCGAGGCGTGGAAAAAAAATATCGTGACAGAAAAGGCGAACCAAAACGAGGACGAACAAGCGACAGTCGAAGAGAAAAAAGATCTTCCAAAATTCGACTCGACGACTGATAGAGATAAAACTAACACTAGCGTTTCGCAAACGTCTAGTATTTTTGAGAACTCTACAACGCACGTACTGGCAAAAGAGGTAAATTCTGAATTTTCGCATACATTTCCTCTCTCACGCTCACCTACGCCGAAAAATGAATTCACTGGAAGTTTTAAACGCCTTACATCATCTCAGTGTCCGACATGCGGGGGTCTATCCTGCCGACCGACTGCCGAGAGTGTGGACGAGGTCGACTGCCATTGTCGCTAACACAGACCTGGCCAGCACTGGGTCGCCTTTTACATCGACGAATGCGGTACAGGAACATATTTCCATAGCTACGGCTTGCCGCCCTTGGACTCAAGATTCCTCTTATGACTTCGCCGAAACTCCACCACGTATCGCTGGAATACGACGACACTGCAAGGAATACTTTCTCAAACTTGCGGACAATACTGCTGTGTATTTCTATATTTTATGTGTAATGGTTATAATCTTAGCCAGTTTCTTAGTCTGTTTATCTCTGATTATAAACGCAATGATCGATTGATTGCACAGTTATTTCATAAATTTTTTCTTCATTGTAAACGTAAAACAAATAATTCTCATGCTGTATGCCGTCATGTTCAATCGTCTATTGTTTTAAAAAGTAAAATATAAAATAATCGATTATTCTCGCGAAAGAACTATTTTATGTAACAACGTTGTTTTATCAATAAACATCTTTTTTTTCAATTTTGTCGCTGTACGCCACGTCCATTATTTTCTTAATCATTTTCTCGTTCCCTTCCAACCGACATCTTCTTTTTTTCATATTTTTTGTCAGAACTAGCTTAATAAAAACTTTTGTCATTTTTGGAAATAAGACTAACGCTAACATAAAGTGTAAAAAAATTTATCCACTAAACCGAGTAAATCATCCCAGCTCTGTTACAATCAGTCACGAACTTGTCCATTCCTGTTTTCCTCCTG
>NW_017298203.1:95791-96194 GCF_001594075.2 Trachymyrmex cornetzi
CAGTGATGTTTCGTGTGGGAATAAAGTGACGCATGCGCACTAAGCAACCGCTATGGCTGCTCAGTAATGTATATATCTTGATAGGATCTGATGTATCTTTAGGCCCCTAGCAAGATAGGAAATATGAAGGGAGTTACAAATAGAAGAAAGTTCCTTTGAACAAATAGAATAAAATGTTAATACAAATAATAATAGAGAAATGTATATGTTTTACGTCTGCAGCTGATTTATTACGTGAATACCAACATTCGTTGGTATATATTGGAGTATACAACGCGAACAAACGTGTATTATCATAATTTTCTATTGCGTATTTGTTTATTTGTGCTTTTTGTTAAACAATGATTACCTACCTCTTGCAAAAAATGCACGAAAATTCGTAAAGACTTCGAGCCCTTTACGG
>NW_017298203.1:96322-100551 GCF_001594075.2 Trachymyrmex cornetzi
TGGCCAGGGGTGGAGTGGTGGGGGTTTGTTTTGACGCTCCGTGGCTGCCCATATACTACTCGTAATCTTTCTCTATTTCTCATTGCTTCCTTTACCTATTAATAATAGATAATAAGGTTTGGTTTAAATAAACGATGTTAATAATTTTACATCTCTCTCATTCTCTTATTTTAAAACCCTGAGACCTCGTAGTCGTTAGCCTTGCCTTTTCAGAGATCGCGCGTGATCCAGTCCCGAGTTAAAAGGATTAGATTCCTTGACTCAAAATTTGGACCAACGACCGCACCGCTCGTAGGAAACAAGTGTTAAAGCGTCCTTACAGGACGTTGACCCATATTCCGAAGCGAGCACAAAAGGGGTGCGTTCGACTTGCGGCACTCGCCTCCGTGCGGGTACCTGCGAGAAAAGAGTCTGACCGTCCTTCCAAGTACCCTCACCGTTCCCGCTCCTTTCATTCTCCGAGAGGATCACAAACAATCAAAAAATTTCCAAGGGTTTGGACCCAACACTAAATATATCATCGACATCATGATTCTAGAATCTTCCACTGGCGATACATACTTGGTGTATATAATAAGGTGATTTTCTGAGCTGGCTCATTTTAGTTTTGACTGATAACTTAAACACATTGATTCTCGATTTTTCCAACTCCTGTATCTGCTTTTAGACGGATTGTTAACACAGGTAACTCATTAATTTTCTATTGTTATACCATGATTCTTCTTTTCCTTCTTTTGAATTTTTTCTTTTGAATAAAACAGAATCAGGAAATCCTGTGCTCAATTATGTCACATTACGGAATTATATTAAGAACTTGTGGCGAGATTTTCTTTCTTGGTATGACGGCATAGCTTAATTTGCGAGGAATTATTTACTCTGAAGAATCACTATTTCTGTATAATGAAGAATTTGATTCACAGCAAGAATACGATTTACTTTTGTTGACTATTAAAAATTTTTATTATTGATTTCTGTACGACTAATTTGCGTGTTGCTTTGTATGCGAAACATTCACTTTCTTTTACTGAAGATGGTCTAATTTAAGAAACATCTATGATAAATTGTAATTTCTTAATATAATATATATATAGTTAGCTACCAACACCGAGCGTTAGTGGTTTACTGCCTTTTATGTATTTTGTTTTTTTTATTTCATACTATACGAAATAAGTATCTGGACGCCATATTGGATCGGCCATTTTGAATTTTATACTTATGGCATAAGGTTCAGTTTCAGCGACCCTAAAAACCTTACCTTTAAGGGGTAGTTTTCACCCTTCAGAGTGGACCATTGCAGATAAAAAAAAATACGTCTCAAATAGTTTTCGAAGTTCTACAAATATGCAAAGCTTCATTAAAATCGGTGAGTGACACCCCCGTAGGTTTACTTGTCAGTTACGGTCATCCTTATGCTAAGGGCCTTAAATAACACTTCTAGATGAAACGTTTCAGACCAAAGTTGTAAGGTTTTAAAGGAACTATTTACTGATATTTAGTTTGATCTTGGATGGCGTCTCTAAGATCAGATCAATGTCATATTTATTTTTTTTTGACATGATATTTTTATTCTACAATTTAGCAGCTGGTGTAACTTTTCAAAACTATTTTTTCTTTATTAAGTTCTTATTGAAATGTGAGACTTGAAAGTTACAGTATTTAACCTAGGTGTCCGACTGGCGGCACTAAAAATAAAAATTAGAGGAACAACTGCCTCTAAAACGGCTTTCCGAATCTTTTTATGTTGTTCTTCACAACATTTCGGTATTTTATATAAAAACGGTTTCTACGCATCTTTAGCTCAGTCGTTACTGAGATGACTTTCAATTTTTTGCATAGATTACGAAGCTAATGATTTATACATTCTATTTTGTTCACTGTTGTCATTTGCTCCTGATACGATCTATTATCAATAATGGACTTAAATACGTTGCTATCACCATCGGAGATGACCGTTCTATAGATCAATTCATGCATTTCAATGCTATTTTTAAACCCTTCAACAATAGCATCACTCTCCATACTTGTAGAGCTCGCATTGCGATCAAAGTTTTTGTAATACAAACCAGTACCGTTAAAATACACGCTTCTGGTGTTCATTTTGCCATTACAGTCAAGACAAAGGCTTTTGATATTTTTATCAGTATCGTCTGATTAGACGTCTCTAATATTTATTCTATCAGTACCATCGAAATAGACGCTTCTGACATTTATAACAAACAATAACATACATATAATAATACAAACCAGTACCGTCAAAATAGACGTTTCTGGCGTTTATTTTGCCATTACAGTCAAAATAAACGCTTTTGATATTTTTGTCATTATCGTCTGATTGGACTTCTCTGAGATTTATTCTATCAGTACCGTCGAAATAGACGCTTCTGAAATTTATAACAAACAATAACATGCGTATGATAATACAAACCAGTACCGTCAAAATAGACGCTTCTGGCATTTATGGCAAACTATTACATATGCATATGATACTACGAATCAGTACCGTCAAAATAGACGCTTCTGGCACTATTGAAATACTACATGGTTACATATTATATACAATCAATTTCGTGTTCAACATAGAGACAAGCAAGACTGCGTTTTTATCTTTAAAAACAATTGTAATTTTTTATAAAAAAAAAGATCATTTTTACAAAACCTATCATTAGGCTCTTGCAATCGTAAAATATAATTTTCGAATACTATACAGAGTATCTGGAAATTATCGACAAATGTTTCGTGCGTTGGTAGAATAGACTATACTGAGTCGAAAAGTCCTGTACCATTTTGTGGTGTCAGCAGTAATTAACGAGATATTAACGTTTAAAGATAGCAGAATACGCGCGTCCGCCCGACCTACTATTGCCGGAGGTACGGCCCACCGAGCGCACGGCGCGCGGGTTGCAAGGAGCAGGGACGGCCTAGCAGGCGCGCCGTTCGAGCTTAGAGGCTCACGACGGTGAGCGGGGCGCGCTTGCCACACTCCCCGCCAGAATTGTTTTTTTAAAACATTTTTTTTTAACAAATGTTTAAAACATGTTTTAAATATCAGATTAAATTAAACATGCTTTTTTTAAAAACAATTTAAAACAAATGTTTAAAACGTTATTTTTTTAAATGTGTTTTTAGTACAGGTGAAGATGGTATTATGGTACCCCAATTAATAAAATTTATTTCATAATTTTCATATAGATATATTAATTTTTAAACATAATACATATACCATACACATAACATACGTGATATGCGTATAAGTATATACATATACATGTATGTGCGTCTGTGCGTAACTTTCTAAAATAAAATGTTATCAATATAAACTATACTTTATACCAACCAACAGCCAACATAAAATAATAAAATATATTCTTCAAAAATAATATATATATTTAAAATAGCAATAGTAACATCTCCAGTGGTCTAATGTCTAGTCCTAATATCGTCCATGTTTATTTTCTGTAACTATGGAGAGAAAAATGACTTCGTCGAATTTGGAAAAAAAAGCTTATATTGTCTCACGAGAACTGCATAACTTTAATCTGTAGCTATATATGTAAAGTCAAAATTAAATGGAGGATAATATATTATGATATATTATAAGATAATCAATAATTTTATAAAAGAAAATATACCAGGTATGTAAATGAAACCGAATTTTTTAATAGAAAATACACGTTTATTGCATGAAAATGATAAAAAATATTTTATTCGAAGTATTGCCCATCGCTAGCTATACATTTTTCCCACCTGTCTGACAATTTGTGGATGCCACGCCAAAAAAATTGTTGCTCTTTTGAGCCAAACTAGTCATCTAGCCATTTTCGTACATCTTCGTAAGAAGTGAAGCGCTGCTGAGCAAGTGCGTCCCATCGATACAAATAAGTAGTAATCGGATGGAGCCAAGTCTGGTGCTTAAGCCACATGCGAAAGTACTTCCCAACCAAACGCTCAATCGTTTCCTTGACCAGTTTTGCTGTGTGTGATGGTGCATTATCATGAAGCAAAATCACTTTGTGTTGCCTTTTTTGATATTCCGGTCATTTTTCACGCAAAGCTTGATTCAAATTGATCATTTGTTGTCGGTAGCTTTCAGAATTAACGGTTTCGACAGGTTTTAGCAGCTCATAGTAGATCACACCTTTCTGATCCCACCAAACACAGAGCATTGTCTTCCGTCCATAGCGATTTGGCCTTGCAGTCGATGTCGATGGGTCGCCTGGAGTTACCCATGA
>NW_017298203.1:100747-101999 GCF_001594075.2 Trachymyrmex cornetzi
GGCTTCTCGTGTCACATTCAATTGATCCGCGAGTTGTTATTAAGTTTGAGCTTCATCCTCATCCAACAATGCTTGCAATTCGCATTCTTCAAACTTTTTCGGTGGTTTTCCATGTTCTTCGTTTCTCATGTCAAAATCGCCACTTTTGAATTTTTTAAACCACTCAAAGCACTGTGATTTACCAAGAGCATGCTCACCGTAAGCTTCGACAAGCATTCGATGCGATTCTGCACCAGTTTTCTTCAAATGGTTACAGAAAATCAATGCTGTCCGCAAATCGTAGTTTCCTGGCACAAAATTCGACATGTTCAACGCTATTACAAACTATACTGTTGTATGAAACTTGTATTGTTGTGAGTTGAAAATCTTTGTCAGATGTCAGAACAAGGAAATGGCGTCAATGACGCGGTCTGACGGCAACTACATTGACAGCTATGGCCATCTATTGGTAAATTCCGGTTTCATATTTACATACCTGGTAAGTGTAAGTAAACTTCAAAATAGACATTAAAATAAGCAGTATTTTTAATTAGTTTCTAGAATTGAACTGTTCGAATTTAAAGGTCTTATAATAGATACTAATTTAGACGCTTTTTCTGTTCCCAGCCTATTTCGTATTTTACTATGCACTAAGCCGAAAGTAGAAAATAACCTTTCGATACCTGCAGAAGATGCAGTAGCTGCATGCAGTTGCATACATAAATCAAACGTGGTATCGTTTATGTTGGCCCTAAGAGCACACCACCATGATACTGGATTAATATCATTTATGCTTTGACTTGAAAATAAATATTGTCTGAATGGTGAACTTCGTGCTTGATATAAGATGATGAACGCCATTGCTTGAGGATGATAATCGGCTGCATATTGTAATGCTTCTTCCACTTGATTTTGACTTAATTTTTCACCTCTGCAACGGTGATTTAATAAATTCGCAAAAAAATGAAATGGTGTCATCGCCATATTAAAACGGGACTTAAAACACTCTATTTCTGAAATAGAAAAGTTTTCTTTTTCGACACATTTCAATAAGTCTGTCACGTCCGGGGGGCGCGTGAGTGCGGATGCCCCTTGGACGCACCGTGGGCCCGTCCGACGACGGCTCGGCGTGATTCTCGCCCCGAGCGGCAAGGGCGGTACTCACGGTTACCGGAGTTAAGGAGGGAGGTCGATTGTCACTAAATGATCACGTGGAAATTTTAATTCGCGGAGTTTATTACTAATTTATTACCTTATCACTAACGACAGGCGG
>NW_017298203.1:102228-102916 GCF_001594075.2 Trachymyrmex cornetzi
GAGCCTGGCGCGGTTCTCATATGCCACGACGCGCAAGGATTCCTGCTCCAGATTCGTGAAATCTTAACGATCACAAACACTTTGAGCCGCTTCGGTTATTCGCGGGAGAAGGGATAATAATAACAAAAAAAAATATAAAGTAATAGAAGACTAAAAGTTTATTAGATTATCGTTTCGAAAGTAAATCAAAGAACTAGTAACATGTGTGTGCAAATGCAGAGATTAATTACACGCGATTACCTTCGCAGAAGGCGAGGCAGGTTCCGCAAAATAATTATTTACGACAAACTAAACGGAGAAAAGTGCGACTAAACGGAAGTGCCACACGGAACTCACTTTGCGGCGCGGTGATGCTCGGCTATCCTGGAATATGCCTATTTTGGACGATGGGCCTCAGGATTGTCGCAAACGCACCCTTGTTCTACGGACGCCCCTCTGAAGAAGTCTAACAAGCACTTCCCGCTTCGACACTCTGATAACGGCACTCCGTTTCTCCAAAGTCTAAGACCGGCCGAAAACGCAACTTCGAAACTCTAATGTACTGATGATCGCAAACTCTAATAATCGAAAACTATAATAATGTTCTAAAACTCGAATCTCTAGTAATCGGAACTCCAATTGAACGCTGGCTGACTTTGGTGTGCGCTTTTATATCGTTAGAAGTGGTGGTGCTGAGCGGGAAAGGGGG
>NW_017298203.1:103532-104518 GCF_001594075.2 Trachymyrmex cornetzi
GGCGGACGTTACAAAGTCTATCCATATTTCAGTAACCTCTCCAATACTAGATGTTTCATTTTGTACTTTATCTAATTGTAAGGCATTTGAAATCTTCTGTAGTTTAAATAAATATTTTTCTACGTTGTTTTTAAAATCAAGATTTTCAATTTTGGCATATATTTCTTTATCAATTGCAATACGGTTTTCTGTACATACTTTTACAAGAATATGCCAATTTTTTAAATATGATTCAAAGCAATCAGATAAGGAATTCCCACGGACATCTATAGGTAGATTAAGAGACGTGCCACCTGCCTGTTTGTATTTAGCCGCTGGGAATTGAGTATGTTTGAAATACTTTATTATTTTCTTTACTTCATCTTTTAGATTTGGCACATCTATATCTTTTGCTAACAAATTTAGAATATGTGCAGAACAACCATAGGTTATTATATCTCGCATATCTAAATCTTCGCGCTCTGAGAGATGCCTTCTCATTTTTGTCATGTTACTTACATTATCAGTTACAAAACTTTTAACAAAGCTACCAAACTTGTGGCAATTTTTAATTGCTATAACAGATAAATCTAATAAATAATCTGCAGTATGTCTACTTTCTCCTGTATCAACTGTATCAATTAAATAAATATTTCCTTTTTTTTTGTTACGGAGGGAAAATGCCTACGCATACCCCGGGATCCCGGGGGAGATCCCGGGGTTATGTGGGACTCGCACCCACTAAAACCCCTCCGGGTGTCCTGCGCTGGCCGTTGAAAGGGACCGCCGGGAACGCGTGCAGCATACTTCCGGCGGCCCCTCGGCCTGCCGACTTTTCGGTCGGCCCGAACCCGCTCAGAGCCAAGGATCTCGTGAGAGGTGGCAGCTCCGAGCGGCGCGGTTGCGCTTCAATACCGTTTTTACGGGCGCAGAGGGGGACACCACCCTCCGCGCCCCGTCCCGTTGGTGTGAGAGAGGCCGAGTTGTGGCGGCCAATTCCCCGATCA
>NW_017298203.1:105334-107966 GCF_001594075.2 Trachymyrmex cornetzi
CCCGCCGACGGGCCACCTCTCTATAGAGATTGGCGGCCTGTGGGGTTACTACGCCCTCCCGGAAATGAATATTTCCTGTTAATACATCGGTAACTGAAACACAGACAATGGATTCAACGTGAACTTTACTCCAGCCGTCCATTGCCACAGAGACTATTTTATCTTTTTAATCGTTTTCAATAGTTAGTCTTATGGTAGCATAAACCTTATCTAATAATTCGTTAGCAATGTCACGACGAGTTGATGGCTTGTAACCCGGACGTAAAAGATGAATCATTTTTTAAAATTCTTTATGTTCGACATGTCGAAAAGATGAATTTGTACCGTATATAAATTTTGCTATTTGGAAATCAATAGCTTTACTTTGTTTCTTTGTAGTTCTTATTACAAAAGAATTCAATTTAGAGCCTGATATTGTTGAAGAAGTTGAAGGCAATGGTGATGATATTGTTGAAGATAATGGTGATATCGGTGATGATATTGAAGAAGTTGAAGGTAATGGTAATGATGATACTGACATTACTAATGATCTTACTGAGGATGATACTGAAGATTGTGTAATATTTTCGATAGGTTCAACAACTTTATTTCGTTTATTCGATGAACCTGTAATGGAAAGAAAAAGAAATGTATTTGAAATTATATAATTAATACTTTCTCGTATTTTCTAGTCATTTATGCATATGTTGATATAATGAAACATTTGACAAGTTAATATATTAGCAGTGCAAAAATGGGATTGTTTTATTTTTTAATGCAAATAAATGTACATAAGACACAAAGCAATAACAATAAGAGATATGTAACTGTAAGTATTATAAAATTATTTATTGCGAATATAAATGTGCAATGTGTTTAATATATTAATGCATTTCTTTTGCGTAATGATCAAGCGTATCAGAAAGCGTAGACGCGCCACGGATCACGCTCGGCTGCTGTAAAATTTCATTGTATCGTCGTGCCGTCTCGCCCGCCACCCTTGAAAGGAAGACCGAAGAAGGACAGGATTGGAAGGAAGGCCGAAGAAGCTAAGAGAGAAGGACGCACATCCGGGAGCTCGGATAAGCAGGTTGTATTATTTTATATCATTGCTCGTAACCGCTGTCGCATATGAAAGGAACCATACTTTCACCATGCACCCCTTGCATAGCACCGGAGGAGGCAAGAATTCCCAGCCACCCTTGAGGAGCCGGACGGACGTCCGTTGGGAGCCTAGGGTCCCGACGGGGAGCGAGAAGGAAATCCATCCCGATCTCCTCCGCTAGGCCAGGAAGTGCAAGGGCCGTGAGCAGAGACGCCACCCTAGACAGGGACATTCATTGCGCGCTCGTATGAGCAAGGATTCAAGGCCGCGCGGGCCTGCACGGCACGTGCGGATACCGTGACACGCGGAAGCCAATCAGCGTGATTACCTCCCCCCGCAGGAGGGGAAAGCGCTAAACAGCCTGCGAGAATCCGCCAGGAGCTCCCGGGCCTCACTCTTTCTGTGGACGAGCGAGCCGTATCTTGTGAAGGGAGTACGAGACCGCCGTCGAGGAACCGAGAACCGCGAGGAAGGGAGCAGAGTACCGAGAGGACGGGACGCGAAGGAGACGCTGAGGGTGAGACGAGCGTAACGCTTGTAAAGCTGCCGACCGGGGTACGTTGCTGGGTGGATTACACGTAAGCCAGCTCGCACCGTAACGAGAGATCGGCGTAATGGCCGCCGTGTAGAGACGCGGAACCGCGAGCCACGTGCCATCCTCCCGAGCCTTCGAAATCATAGCTGTCGCGTTTCGAGAGTCAGAGAAGAGGAATAATATTCATTGCCGAGTTGAAGTAAATTAGAGTCGTTCGGAGAGTATCGAGGGATGAGTCGCGCTCGTTCCTCTCGCCACAGGGGAGTCACTTCCGATTTCCGAGTAGATTAGAGTCGCGTAGAAACGCGTAGAGTAGTCGCGTTGTCGAGTCTCGTCGTGTCGCGTAACGACGCTTATTGTAATTGCGTTATCGTTTAGTATCGCGTCGCGTAGACACGCTTGTTATAATTGCGTCATCGAGCATTGTGCTGTCGCATCGGAACGCGGGTTGTCGCGTTACCGAGTAGAGTCCGTTTTCGGTATTCACGTTGTCGAGTAGAGTCGTGTCGCATAGAGGCGTTCGCTATAATCGCGTCGCACCATCGCCATGGCGTCGGCCACGGGCCGACGTTACACGTTTGGGAGTCTGGTGGTACAGCGGGTACGGGTTCTTGCCGGTTATCGGGGGGGGCGGGCGTTTGACACCGTCGGAAGATACCGCGGGGAAAGTCGGGGCTCGTGCTGTAGCGTATGACCGGCGTCCGACGCTAGAAGTAAGTTAGCGGCTCTCTGTGCGAGTACCGAGAGTATCGAGTAGAGCGGAGGAGCGAAGCTCCGGAAAGTACTTGTAATTACGTCACCAATGTAATTAGTCCTACTTTATCATATTTCATCAAATATAATTGTTCTTATTATTACGCTATCGCGTAGTTTATTCTTGTGGCCTACACTGAGAAAAAAAAGTTGCTGTTTCAAAAAAATATTAATTAATTTAACTAAATGTAGCGGTCACGGGCTGTCAAGCAAATATTTATTAATTCAACAAAATGTTCGTTAATTCAAACAAATAACAT
>NW_017298203.1:108230-109377 GCF_001594075.2 Trachymyrmex cornetzi
CCGCCTCGCTGTCGCAAAATTCAGTTACCGAGGGAGAGAAGATACTTTTGCATACGAGGAGTACGAAGAACACGCAACGAAGTTGTGCCGTTGCTTTCGAGTACGGTTACAAAGTATAAATATATGTATATACTTACAAATTTGTCTTTCTGATTCATAATCCGATTGATCCGATTCATTTAGGTCGATATTGCTCACTTCAACATTTTCTGAATTGTATTTTTGTATATGCAATTTCATACGTGCTACTAAAGAACACATTTCTTTTTTACAACGTTTACATTTGGCTCTTAATTTGTTATTTATCATTAATTTGGTAAAATGTTGCCAAACTAGATTGGTTGGTCTACCCCTACCAAATATGTTTTTTGGTTTTTTTCACTAGATATTCCGGATATTTGCCCCATTCAGACAATCGTGATACGACGATATCTTTACTGTACTGCGTATAAAAGACAATTTTTAAAGTCGTTAATATCTGAATAGGTTAATATCACACTGCAATGAGTTACAACTTACGTTATTTGACAATGTGAGAGTAATGATAAGACTAGTAACAATCGCAGGAAAATAAGAAGTCAGGATACAAGAATATAATGTGCTGTATTGCTGTATTACTTGCAAAAAAAATTGAATATAAGGGAGCGCGCTTTACGTATAGCTTAGGCAATCGCAAGAGCTTCAACATCAACATAAACAGTGGCGCTTCAATGTCGCTTCTTACCACCCCCTGGGGCGTTGACGGGCCGGCACCCGGACGACGCGGGACGAAGAGGAGAGGGGCGGCCCCCATGGAGGTCTCGGACGCCGGACCTCTGAGGGTGGGGAGAGCTCCAACCTCCGGACAGTCCGGACGAAGCGTGGGGAATCCTCCCCTCCCGCTGGGGGGAACAACGGGGCCGCACAGGCCGCCTGACTGAGGCGGACAAAAGGGCCCCGTGGTTCCGGCCCCCTATTAACGGCGTCGCGCGCCAAATGAACCCCCTGTCCTCCGAGAGGGACAGGCTGTTTGGTAGGCACGCACCCGCGGCGGGGGCTTCCCCCCTCATGTTACTTCTCTGCAGAAGGGGAGGAAAAAGAAAAAGAAAAGAAGAAGGTTGCGACCGGGGAGCCGAGGGGGGAGCCGACACTCGAGGAGATTATCGAG
>NW_017298203.1:111954-113261 GCF_001594075.2 Trachymyrmex cornetzi
GAGCTCCGGGGCCAGACAGCGTGCCTGGGAAGATCTGGGCAGCCGCGACCCCGGCGATCGAGGGCAGAATGAGGCAGCTCTTTACGAGAGAGGGGGTCTTCCCCAGGTCGTGGAAGAGGGCCAGGCTTGTCCTACGCAAGGAGGGCAGGCCGGTGGAGAGTCCCTCCGCATATAGGCCAATTTGCCTATTGGACGATGCGGGCAAATTGCTGGAGCGAGTTATCGCGGCCGCATCGTCAGGCACCTGTCCCGGGATGGTCCTAACCTATCCCGCGGTCAATACGGCTTCCGGGAGGGGCGGTCAACGGTGACCGCCGTTGCGAAGGTTCGCGCCCTCTCGGGGCAGTTGACCGCGGGTAGGAAGGTGGTGTTGGCGGTGTCCCTGGACATCGCCAACGCTTTTAACAGCTTGCCTTGGGGCCGGGTGGTGGGGACGCTGAAGGAACACTTCCTCTTGCCTCCCTACCTGGTCGCCATAATAGAGGACTATTTCCGGAACAGGCAGCTGGAGTTCCACACTAAAGAGGGACTCCAGCAGCGGAGGGACGTGTCGTGCGGCGTTCCGCAGGGGTCCGTGCTGGGCCCTCTGCTGTGGAACGTAGTGTACGACACCGTGCTCCAAGTCGCCCTGCCCCCCGACAGCAACGTCGTCTGCTATGCGGATGACACACTAGTGGTGGACGGGGGCACGACCTGGGGAAGAGCAGTCGCGAAGGCGAACATCGCGGTGGCATGCGTTGTCGGCGCTATAAGTGACTTGGGCCTGAAGGTGGCCCCTGCCAAGTCGAAGGCCATGTTCTTCCACGACGGGACTGGCGGGGCGCCGCCGGAGGCCTGGGTCACGGTGGATGAGGTCCGCATCCCGATGAGGCCCAACTTGAAGTATCTGGGCCTCACCATGGATGGTCGCTGGGGCTGTGCCGATCACTTTGACGGCTTGGCCCCGCGATTGGGCCGTCGGGCCGATGCTCTGCTCGACCTGATACCCAACCTCGGTGGTCTGGGAGACGGAGGTAGGCGTGCGTACGCGCACGCGGTCCTGTCCGGGGCCCTGTACGGAACCCCGATATGGCATCAGGAGGCTCGGACTAGCCGGCGGATTCGTAAGAATCTGCACGGTGTGCAAAGGCGGCTGGTCCTGAGAATAGCGAGGGCCTACAGGACCGTGTAAGCGACGCCTTGGCGGTCCTTGTAGGGGCGTTGGAGTGTGTGGCTGATGCTCTGGCGGAATCCTTCGCCAGGGCTGAGGCCACCAGACTCCGGGGGGGGTAGTACCCCGCAGGCTGCCAACCTCTGTAGAGAGGTGG
>NW_017298203.1:114336-114941 GCF_001594075.2 Trachymyrmex cornetzi
CCTCTCACGAGGTCCTTGGCTCTGGGCGGGTTCGGGCAGACCGAAAGGTCGGCAGGCCGAGGGGCCGCCGGAAGTATGCTGCACGCGTTCCCGGTGGTCCCTCCCAACGGCCTGTGCAGGACACTCGGAGGGGTTTTAGTGGGTGCGAGTCCCACATAACCCCGGGATCTCCCACGGGATCCCAGGGTATGCGTAGGCATTTCCCCTCCGTAATAAAAAAAAGAATCGCTTCTTAAATTCTTACCAACAAAAGTGCAATGTTACCGATATTTTGACATTACCGACCATTCAAAATTTATCCCTAACAGCAAACTACGTCATATGTTTAAAACATTTTTTTTTTAAAGATTATTTTTTTTCAAAGCTGTTTCAAACATATATAAAATATTAAAAACATGTATTAAACCAAAAAAACTGTTTTGTTTTTTACTTAAAAAGCTCCATTTTGACCAACCCTGCTCCCCGCGCGCCAAATTCCAAAGTAAAGTTGATAGTCCAGTCGTCAAAGATCTGACATCTAAAAATGATCCGACCTGGCTGAAATTTTGTGTGAATGTACATTAGTAGTCCCCAAAAAAGATGCAAAAAAGTTTACCACTCGTACA
>NW_017298203.1:115414-127076 GCF_001594075.2 Trachymyrmex cornetzi
GGGCGATCAGATGTTAAATCATCTAGTAACAAATAAGCTCCTTTTTATATTCGCCAGTTTTTACAGAAATCGCCCCACTTCTATTCCTTTTTCACCCTATGAAAGGTTGCTCATTTCTGAGAAAACGGTTCACTTTACAAGCAAAGTGGTAAGGGACTTTTTTGTTCAAAATCATGTCAGCTACATTTTTTGTTTGAAACTTTTTTTCCATGCACAGATTTCTGGGAAATCGATGTTTTCCGTTTTTTACCCCCTTTAGGGGGCAATTTCTGACGAAGCCCGGGGATACAAGTGGTAAACTTTTTTCATCTTTTTTGGAGACTACTAGTGGACATTCATACAAATTTCAGCCAGGTCGGTCATTTTTAGAGGTTCAGTGGTATTTTTGCCTCTGACGACTGGACTATGATAGTACTTGAGTAAAAAATTCTTGAAAACTAATATTTTAATAATTAATATCTTGATAACTATAGTGAAAATTACAAAATGGTAAAGTACTCAATTCCACTCAGTTTAGTTCGCTGTTTCTTATTCACGAACGTCGTCGGTAGAATTATCAAATACCCTTTTAAAATACACATATTTATTTAAAACAAATCATATTTATACATATGTAGCATTTTTCTGTATGTACACGCGCACGCTTTAGAGCGAACTAAATTGAATTTTTAAAAAGATTTCGATCATTTCCCAATCGAGATATTATTTCCAAAGTGAAGTCATCGATAGCTTTGCGCGCCGGGAGTGGACAGTGGGACAAGCGACCCGCTCACCGCCGCGAGCCGTTAAATTTATTTTTTTTTATATTCTGAAACACAAATGTAGGAATTGTTATGCAAATTTTTGTCACTGTCTACAATACACGAAATAAGAAGAGTAAGAAATTTACTAATCACAGTCTAATCTGAGAAGAATAATCGACTGTGATTTGTCAATTTCTTACTCTTCTTATTTCGTGTATTGTAGATCAGGCCTGACCAACACTGCTCGTGAGTCGAAAATGCTTCCAGCTCTCCGTCATCTCGATAGAGCGAAATGGAGAAAAAATAACAAAGGATAGGTGACAGGACTCCGCCTGAATTCACATCTGTTCGAGAGTCATAGAATGAAGAAACCGAGTGAAAACCCATTTCTCAAAATAAATTATAGTAGCTGTTTTTTATTTTGTTTATTATGCTCGCCAGTGACATCCAAAAATTACAATAGAATCAAACGTTTCCACCTTTAATCTGATCATCACAAGTTTTTGTAAAAATCACTATTGACGCTAGATTAAAGGTAGAAACGTTTGATTAAATTTTATTGTAATTTTTGGGTAACACTGGCGAGCATAATAAACAAAATAAACAAACAACTACTATAACTGTATTTTGAGAAATGGGTTCTCCCTCGGCTTCTTCATTCTATGACACGGACTGAATTGAGGCGGAGTCCTGCCGCCTATCCTTTGTTATTTTTGCTCCGTCTCGCTGTACCAAGATGACGGAAAGATGGAGGCGTTTTCGACTCACGAGCAAAGTGTCGGACAGGCCTGTGGTCTAACATATTTCCATACTTTCATAACAGATAACTTCTCTGTTAACGATTCATTAAAGAATAAATGTCAATGCGCTCACATAGAACAAAAACCTCCAATAGACGTCCATTAGACATCCACCATTAGATGTCTATCATGGAGATTTGGACCTTCCAGTGGACGTCCATTAGACATCCACCAGACAACCACTAGAAATCCATAGTTCCGCCTTGCGCACATCCATTAGAACTCCATTACATATCTTTATAGATTTTAATTAGACGTAACACAGAACATTAATAGAGGATTCGTGGAACCTTGGTGGACGACGAAACTACGTCACATGGATCATTAATAGAGGATTCGTGGAGCGTCAGTGGACGACGAAACGACGTTACATGGATCATCGACAGAGGATTCGTGGAGCTTCGGTGGACGACGAAACGACGTTACATGGATCATTGACAGAGGACTCGTGGAGCGTCGGTGGACGACGAAACGACGTTACATAGATCGTCGACAGAGGATTCATGGAGCTTCGGTAAAGTATTGTCAGACCACTCCAGCGGATCGGACGTGTTCCCTCTCGTCTCGGGTGTTGCGTCACCTCGACTATATTTTTGAAAAGCGTTGCCGGCTTGGACTGTGAGGTTGTATTTCAATTTCAATTTCAATAGTCCCTTTATCCGTCTTGGCGTGCGGCCGTACGGCGTGGAAGCCGCAGGCGTCCAGTGTTTGAAGGGACGCCTCACCATTTTGATTGCATCATCCTTTATTTTGCAGTCTATCACTCGGCCGGTTCGAGGTGGCCGGTGCATTGCACTCCCATTTACGATTCGTTCAATTTGCGTAGACCTCAATGGCCCAGTACCAGCCTGTGTAGGCTGCGGGGCAACAACAAGAAGAAGAATGGAGCTTCGGTGGACGACGAAACGACGTTACATGGATCATCGACAGAGGATTCGTGGAGAGTCGGTGGACGACGAAATGACGTTACATGGATCATCGACAGGGGATTCGTGGAGCCTCGGTGGACGACGAAACGATGTTACATGGATCATCCATAGAGGATTCATGGAGCTTCGGTGGACGATAAAATGACGTTATATGGATCATCCATAGAGGATTCGTGGAGCTTCGGTGAACGACAAAACGACGTTGCATGGATCATCCATAGAGGATTCATGGAGCTTCGGTGGACGACAAAACGACATTACATGGGTCATCAATAGAGCATTCATGGAGCCTTGGTGGATGACAAAATGACGTTACATGGATCATCTATAGAGGATTCGTGGAACCTCGATGGATGACAAAACGACGTTATAAGGATCATTAACAGAGGATTCATGGAGACTTGGTGAACAACACATAGATCATTATTAGAGGATTCATCGAACCTCGGTGGACATTAAGTGGATAAATAATAAGGATTTATCGAACCTCAGTGGAAAAAAAATCGACATTATATAGACTGCTAACAGATGGGCGATTCACGGAGCTTCAATGGATGACATATTAACGTTATGCAGATCATAGCCATTGGTCCATATAATGTCGATTTGTCGTTTTTTCAAGATCCGTGAATTAATCATCTATTAGCAAACCATATAACGTCGTTTCGTCATCCACCGATGCTCCACAAATCTTCAATTGGGAGGATCCCGATTGACCACGTTACGATAGGACACGTGCACGATTGGACACTGCACGATTGGACACTGCACGATTGGACACGTGCACGATTGGACACGGCACGATTGGACACGTGCACGATTGGACACGGCACGATTGGACACGTACACTGTTGTACACGGCACGATTGGACACGGGCATGATTGGACACGGTATGATTGGACACGTGCAAGATTGGACACGGCACGATTGGACACGCGCACTATTGGACACGTGCAAGATTGGATACGGCACGGTTTGACACGTGCACGATTGGACATGCAACGTTGGACACGTGCATTATTGGACACTTACACGATTGGTCACGTGCACGATTGGACACGGTACGATTAGACACGTACACTATTGGACACGTGCACGATTAGACACGCACGATTGGACCCGTGCACTATTGGACACGTGCACGATTGGTCACGTGCACGATTGGACACTGCACGATTGGACACGTGCACGATTGGACACGTGCAAGATTGACGTTGTCTCGCGATTGTTTCTTCGCACGGAAGGAATCGTTACCAATCTACCAGACCAGTTCGTTCCTGCCTACTGTTCGTGTTGGCTGCACAACATTACGTAACGGGAGTTATTAGTTCAGTGATATTAGACGATAAGGCATTCCGAGAAAAAATGTAAGTAGAATTTTTTAATTATTAGGAAACGTAATTTCATTGCAGTACACATTTTATGTAAAATATAGATTATATATTGTATGTACCACGTCGCAGCGTCTGTCGCGTATTTCAAAGAGATATCGCCGTAAATTAATCCGTTAATTAATTATGCTGTAAATATATATGCGAAGGTATACGCGATATATAGTACGTAGCTGGCGATGCATATCGAAATACTGATAGTCTTTACTAGGGCTGCCATTTTTTCTCTTTCGTTTTCCTCCTCGGATACTATCGTCTTTGTCAGGACGTCCGGGAGGATTTTTCGAAGGAGTAGAATAGCGTGAACGATAATTATTCAGAAATATCCTTTGGAAAATCCCCCTGAACGTCCCCAGACGCCCTACGAGATTATGTTCGGAAATGTTACCCATGTGTCCTCGTATATCTTCTTATCCTTGCTCAACATTGCAACAAGGATACATGCAGGTGGCATTTGAGTAACTTTTTCGAACGCAGCCTAAGAGGACAACATCTGGGAAAGGAAAAAATTTATGGTAACCTTTATTTATATCGTAATACGCTTATTTACTCTTATATATATGTATGTATATATTTATATGGGTGTGTGTGTTGTAATTTTTTCAACGATCGAGATTTCTGTTCTCGCCTTGACGTACTGTGAGTAAACGAAAGTTTCTAATAGAACGGATTATTTTATTAGAGGATTTAGTACGTCAACAACGAGATCGTTTAACAATAACGGAAAGAGAACAGCAAGTATTATATATAAGTATTATATATAAGTATTGTTTATTCTTTATTTCTCGAATTTTATTTGAATTTACTATATACATTTACATAGATTTATACTTTGTTAATATAACATATACAGGGTGACCCTTTTTAACTTAGACAGCCAAATAACTCGAAATATCGCGATTAAATAAAAAAATGTTTAAAACAAAAATTGTTGGATATGAAGGGGCTGACTGAACTATGACCTTGACAATGACCTTGACCTTCATTTTCAAGGTCATTTGAAGGTCAAGGTTATTTTTTTAAATGGGAAGCCCCATTTTTCGTTGAATATTCTTGTAGCTTATCTCGAGAGCTTTCCAAAACACTATAATAAAATATTTTTTCATTAAGTACTTCTCGAGTTATAAGGCTCGAATGTTACAGTACCGCCGCCGACATTAGCATTACGCAAGGTATCCGACCGATGCCTAAAACCTCTTGAATGTTGTTCAGGATCATATTCTACATAACATTCGTTAAGATCAAGGTCATTTGAGATTGTTTCTCTTATTTTCATTTTTACATAAAAATGAATTTTCAGTGCAAAAATGAAAATAAGAGAAACAATCTCCAATGACCATGATCTTAACGAATGTTATCTAGGATATGATCCTGAACAACATTCAAGAGGTTTTAGCCATCGGTCGGATACCTTGCGTAATGCTAATGTCGGCGGCGGGACTGTAACATTCGAGCCTTATAACTCGAGAAGTAATTAATGAAAAAATATTTTATTATAGTGTTTTGGAAAGCTCTCGAGATAAGCTACAAGAATATTCAACGAAAAATGGGGCTTCCCATTTTAAAAAATGACCTTGACCTTCAAATGACCTTGAAAATGAAGGACAAGGTCATTGTCAAGGTCATAGTTCAATCAGCTTCTTCATATCCAACAATTTTTGTTTCAAACATTTTTTTATTTAATCGCAATGTTTCGAGTTATTTGGCTGTCTAAGTTAAAATGGATCACCCTGTATATAATAAAAAATAATTAACAATTAATAACCATGTCAAAGCATAAATTACCGTCGTGTATTTCAACGAGATCGCCGTAAATTAATTCGAGAAGAAAACGATAAATTATTTGTACTATTTGATGAAGAATCGGGAATCAATACGAATGTAATTTTATGTAATTCTTCCTCGAGTGATGAAGACGAGATAGCCGATTTGAATCACCCGATTTTAAATGAAACTGAACAAAATATAATAAATTTACCACTTCCTGATTTAACAAATATTACGAATATAACGAGTATAACAAACAAAACGAATATTTCTACATCTGTTTCTATAAATGTGTCTTTGCATCGAAAAGATAATATAAGAGAGGACAGTATAAGAGACGACAGTATAAGAGAGGACAGTATAAGGGAGGATAGTAATTTAGAAAAAGAAAACGATTTCAAGACATTTTTAGTACAATAAGCTTGCACACATCGTATTTCTCGTGCAGCTTTATCGCATTTATTGTCCGGTTTAAGAGCAGCACTTCCTACTTTTTCTAATCTCCCAAAATGTGCAAAGACATTATTACGTACACCACGTTCTTCCGTTATCACAGAAATATTTCCGGGAGAATATTGTCATTTTAGTATTGAATACAACATTCTCCAATTTTTATCTAGAAGCAAGAATACGGTCTCCTATTCAAATTCAAATTGGTATCGATGGTCTACCGATTTCTCGGTCAAGCTCTAATCAATTATGGCCCATTTTAGGTCGGGTGGCACCCAGTTAGACACTCGACAACGGCTCAATTGAACACGAGCCACTCACAGCGCTTGAGACTACAAAGCCCCTAAGCACCGGTCGCTGTAATTGGTGGTGTCCAATCGAGACGTGGTCAATCGGGATCACCCCATTGAAATTTAGTTCTTTATCGCTAAGATGTCTTTTTGAGTATGGTTTTATCACATGTTCTGTGAGAGCGAAAGCATCGTCCGCGACAAAAAAGCATAGCGTTTGTAATTCAGAACCTGGTAATTGCAGTACCCTTTGGCAAATTCAGTGTTATTACGAAATGCTGCTGATAGATTAGAATCATTAAAAATTCCACTGTTATATTCGCTACCGTATGAACCAACATCTACCACAGTAAATCTATAGTTATAGTCGCACATAGCTAGCAGTACTATACTAAAAGTTTTTTTGTAATTATAATATAAACTGCCAGAATTTGGTGGTGCCTGAATTTGAACGTGCTTTCCGTCTTAACGTGCAACACACTTAGGGAAATTCCAGTGTTGTAGATATCCTGCACAAATTTCTTTCCATTCATCTCCATTTGGAATGCGTAAATAAAAAGGTGATAATGCATTTACTATTGCAACACATGTTTCTTTTACAATAGCGTGTGCTGTTGATTCGCCACGATAAACTAGTGCTATTGACAACATCTGATCACCTGTAGCTAAATATCTGAAATAGGTGAGTTTTATTAGAAAAATTCTTTGAAGGTTGTTTTTAAAATTGTGGAAACTTTATTATCCGTTATTTATTCTAATATACTATTTATTCACACTATGTGTGCTTGCGAAGAGAAAGTCACCTGAGAGTAATTGCAAGACGTTGCTCAGATGGTAAAGCTTTCGTACTTTTCTTTGATAAATATGGAGAAAGCATTCTTAATAAAATGGAAAACATATGCACATCCATTCTTGTGTATCAAAAAAATAAGTCTGGATCCATTTTCATCTCCTGGAATAGATGTTGAAAATCACCTTGTAATATTCGACGTGTATTTATAGGTCTCACAAGTCACCTCCTATTTCTCCATCGTTTAGATTTTCGTCTCTTTTTCAAAATCATATACATATTGCATAGTTGCAAAAAAGTATGTGATATGAAAATTTCTGCATTCATGATCTGCCAAATATAAAATTATATGTTCATTTCTAAATTTAGTTATAAATAAATCGTCTTCTAACGTTATAACAATTAACTCTACCATGCTTCCTTCAACGCAAAATATACATACGCGCGCGTTAATATATATAATTATTTATTTTATATAAAGTAATATTATCCAAATATATAGATTACAATGTCACACTAAATATCATATATGTATGTACGCGCATACATGATTTCTAACCTCTTTTCTTAAATCAAGCTTTATGCGCATGCGTACATTTGGGTACTAAGAATGGACAGCATTCTTCTTCTTCTTCTTCTGATTTTGACCAGGCAACCAAGGTTGGACTAGGCCACTGATGTCATCAAAATTGATTCGTTGCTTTCGGCGGAACCCTAGCAGAGTTGTCCAATTTCTTTCCCCTGCGTAGACCCCCACCACCCAGATGCCTGCTGCCACCTATCGGTAAGCAGCGCGCCAAAGGATAGAAAGAAGTCAAGATTAAAAGAAAAGGTCGTTGGCCTTCATAAAGGTCAAGATCAAGCGGCAGAGCCTGGGGGAGGGGGAGGAAAGGGCAGGGAGGATATCTTGGGGGGAGTCAGGAAATTTGTTCTCGATATATTTACGGATTGGAAGAGAGTGTTTATTATATGTTATGAAATAAAGTGAAAAATAAGATGATTGACGGTTTGTCGAGAATCGCCGCACGGACAGGCCGATGAATTCACAATACCAATTCTATGAAGACTTTCTTGAGTGTTCACATGATTAGCTCTGAGTCTATTTATTAGAACAATTTCATTCCTAGATAAAGTTTCCTCGTGGAACCAGGTCCTCATAGACGGCGTATGATAAAGTTCGTAATAACGCGTGCGCTTGCCAGCGCAAACCGAGATTCGCTTTATGTAATCCTCTTGGCGCCTGACCGCAGCCATCCTTGACAGAATCTGAAGGTCCACATGAGGCACCTGAAAATGTGGTCGGCAAGCTCCAAGCGCCGCACGTTTGGCGCACTGATCTGCGATTTCGTTACCTGGGATGCCGCAGTGAGCAGGAACCCAGAATAGAGTGATTTCAGTCCCGCGTTTGGTGACGTCAATGTATGCCTGTTTGATGAAGTAAATTAAATAGTTCCGTTGGAGTATGCTGTTGAAGTTGCTAAGTGCCTCCAGAGCACTCTCAGAGTCAGAGAAGATGACACACTTGGTTAACTGGAGATCTCCAGCAGCCAGCACAGCCTGGTAAATAGCCCAAAGTTCCGCCGTAAAGACCGATGTTTCGAGCGGTAATCTGTGTTCGATGGTACCCTCCATTTCCGGTGAGTAGACGGCGGCGCCAACAGCTTCGTCCAAACTTTTCGATCCATCCGTGTAGAAGGAGACTGCCCCCTGCCTGTACGAGAAAGATTTGTGATAAAAATCCGCTTTTATCAGGTTCGTGTTGTTCTTATCACAGCCTCGCATTCGTTGGATGAATGCTATTCCTGTGGACGAGACCTCGTATGTATGCCAGAAGGCTGGAGGATAAGTGGATCTGTAAACAATCTTTTCCTCATGTCGAGTTAGAACATAATGTCTGAAGAGCCTGGAGGCCTTGATGGCCTCGGCTTTACGATTCTTCCGCACGGCTACAACCTCCATTTCCTCCAAGGAGCTGTAGACAGGGCTGAATTTGCTGGCCATAGTCTTGTAAATAAATTTAGATGTAATGTATTTAAGTCGATTGGAAAAATTGTGTTCCTTGGCTTCGGCCAACATGACGTTGATCGGTGTTGAGATGCGATATCCCATGGCTCTCCTTATGATCCTGTACTGGAGGCGTTGGAGCCTGACAAATTCTGCATTAGTAGGACGCCAGACGAAGAATTGACTTCCGTATTCCACAGCACTGCGGAAAGCAGCCCGATATATGGTGAGGAGTAAACGGGGGGTGAGAGCCCCAAGTGACACTGGACAGCACTGCCACAATGTCAGCGATCCCCCTACCCTTGTCGACCAAATACTTGAGATGCTGACCACCGCTGAGGCCACAATCCAACAGGACTCCCAGGAATCGGTGGACACCAACCCTTGGAATCGATGCCCCCCCGATGGCAAGGTTTGCATCAACCCTGGAGGGATTGTCATTTCTGAAAATCATGTACTTGGTCTTGCTAGAGGATATCATCAAATTTCTGTACTTTAAAAACTCCGAGACCCGAGTCAAGGAGGACTGCACTGATTCGAGAGCGATATTCAGATCTCTGTGTGTAGAAAATAGAACCACATCATCAGCATACTGAAGGAATCGCGTGCCATGGTGCAAATGCTGGTCAATCGATCTGAGATATAAATCAAAGGCTCAGTGTGGACCCCTGAGGCGTGCCCCTCAGAGCGAAGAATGGTCCCTGGAGCTCCCCCTCGACCACGAAGCTAAGAGATCTCACACTAATTAAATTCTCTACAAACTTTCTGAATCGTGCCGGGACTCCCAGCTCCCTGAGATCGTCAATGAAAATATGTGTGTCAAATGCTCCTTCTATGTCTAGAAAGACGGCAACTGTAAGCTGTCCGTCTAAGAAACCGGTCCTAATCGAGGTGACCAGAGTAGCCAGGTTGTCATCATATGACCTGAAAGGTCTAAAACCGGATTGTCCTTGAGGAAGGATAGACCTTGACTCAACGAACCAAGCGGCGATAGAGTATGCGCTTCATCAATTTACAAATACATGACATTAGGGAGATAGGCCTAACTCCCTTACCACCCGATTTAGGGATAAGAACCACGAGGGAACTCTTCCACGACTCCGGAAAAGAGACTTCAGCAAAGATAAGATTGAATACCTCCAACAAGAGATTATCATATTCCATGGGGAGCTGGCTAAGCATCTCGAAGCTAACCTGGTCGAGACCGGGCGCTGACCTTTTACGCACCGTCACCAGGGCACATCTAAATTCCTTTCTAGTGAGGGAATCGTCCAACCAAGGACATAGATCAGTAAGAGAGCCATCATCGACCCTCATCTCCTCAACCGACCTAGCTCGATCCAATTAAGCTGATGCCGGATAGAGTTTATTGATCATTTCAGAAGAGACACGCCTAAGGTCCTGCGAGTCGATATTCGAAAAAATAGCAGCAGCCCTTCCTTTAAAACTTTTAATGAGGCCACATATTTATCGGGAGGGGGTTTTGCTGTTGAATTTGCCAACAAATTCGCGCTATCCAGTTCGCTTCTGTTCCTGCAGCTTCCTGGAGCACTCTCTGCGAACTCTACAAAATTCCGCGTAATTCCCCGGAGTGGGGCAGGAGACAAAGAGCCGGACAGCCTCCCTCCTGCGCCCAATCACGTCAGAACATTCACTATTCCATCAGGGCGGGAGATCCCGTTTTGCGCGCCAGACTATTGAGCGCGGGAAGCGTTTGTCCTCAGGAAGAAAATCTCTAGCTTCAGTCAAAACATCGTTAACAAAAGAATTGTAAAGTTCCAGTCCATTCTCACGATTTCGAGAAGAGAGGCTGTTAGGCTTAGTCGAAAGATTGTGGTAATATAGCTGGAGCTGCTCCTCAGACAACGAGATCCTGTAACGGAATCTGGACGTTAAGCAAACCTGAGCGCCTAAGGTGGTAATTATGGGATAATGATCACTTCCGTATGTATCTGCCTCCATCGAGACCTCACACAGAGGAGCTAACTGGGGGAAAGCGATAACCAGATCAATAACCGAAAACGCTCCAGGCGAAGGGTGCAAGAGGGTCGGAGTGCCCCCGTCATTGAGAATGACTAAGTACATCTCTTCCACAGCTCTGAGGAGTCTCACTCCCGCTAGGCTCCGTCGTCTGCATCCCCATGCAGAGTGATGTGCGTTGAAATCTCCTAAAATGAGAAAATGCTTGGTGGAATGAAGCACGCCAAAAAGCGACCTATAGAAGGAAACTGGAGTATCCATGCCAGGATGACTATACAAGTTTACTATTGTTATAGTATCCAACTCCTTGAATAAAATTTTTATGGCTACAAATTCCACAGACTTGTGAGAAACGTTGTCAAAATAGACAGAATCACATTTAATACCTTCACGAATCAGCACGCATACTCCTCTATCTCCAGGCTGGACTATATCCTCTCTGAAGATTTTAAAACCTTTCACATGTAAGTTGCTGAATTGTTTTAGAAGAGTTTCCTGAATACAGAACACGTCGTAG
>NW_017298203.1:127628-130722 GCF_001594075.2 Trachymyrmex cornetzi
CATTTTGCAATTTTCGCAATAGTTAAAAAGATATTAATTACTAAAGATTGCAAAATATTGGTCTTGAATAATTTTTTACTCAAATAATATCAACTTTACAGAAAAACTGCAAGAGATAAAAATTTTTTATTTTCTTCTCATAAAGTACTAAGAATTTTTTCAGAATTTTTCAAGAATTTTTTAATACCGTATTTTCTCAAGTTGGTAAAATTAAGAAAATGCAGTACTTAAAAGTTGATAAAAAATTCTGAAAAAATTCTCAGAACTTTATGAAAAGAAAATCAATAATTTTTGTCTCTTGCAATTTTTCTGTGAAGTTGATAGTATTTGAGAAAAAAATTATTGAAAAATTATCCTTGGCACTTTAAACGATATTTGAATATTTACTATTGATAAATATCAATTTGTATTGAAGTATATAATTTTAATACAAATATTGACAAACACAAAGACTTTTTATTATTGTAATTTAACAAATAATTGTTTAAAAATCATTTTAAACAATGTAATTTTGTACATTTCCCTGTATATATGTTTATATATGTATGAAGGAAAGGAGAAAATGGGAAGGATATCTCGAGCGCACAAATTAAACTAAAAATTAAACAAATTATATAAATAAATTAAATAAGTAATTATACATATTTATAATACTTTTACACGCTTTTAAGCGTAATGTCTCGATGGACAATGTTTTATACGCACTCATCCTTTTCCTATTTAAGCGTGATGTCTTCGCCGACAATATTTTTTACACGCCTTTAAGCGTAATGGGTTTTAATCCAAGCTACAATAGATGCAATAAGTCTTAAGCTTTAAGAAATCAGTTATGGACAAATATAAGAAGAACAATCTATAATTCTTCAATTTCTTATTAAGGCTTATTAAAAGCTTAGGGCTTAAGGCCTACTATACGGATTGTATTTAAGGAATTACGGACAATATTTTAATAATCTAATATCTTTTCAATCTGCGTACGAGAATTCAATAATATCATTAACATCTGTAGCATGTAGTTTTAAAGCAGAACAATGAAATTAATATGCATTATATTTTAAGAAATTTATTTATTAATCATAATAATAATAATTATTATAATTGTTATTAATTACGTATCTTCCTCGCTCCGTTTCCTCTTCTCTCCTCTCAACGGCGGTCGTATTCCTGTACAATTAATTTGATTTGGAAATGTGTGTAATATTTTCACTTCAAATAAACTATATACATATGAATGTTGTGTGAATAAAATTATATTTATATTTAATAAAATATTTTTATAGTTTATAAAATGTTATTAAAAATTAAAGTGTTTTTTATAAAATTATGAAAAATCTCAATTTTTTTGTATAAGAGGCATTCCACGTCAAATTCAGCACCTTTGAAATTTCATCATTTTTAATTTCTTTTTTTTAATTTGTTGACATTCTACAGATACAAATATGAGACATGTTTCGAAAAAAAATTTTAGATTTTTTTTGTGAAATTATCCATATTTGTAAGTTGCAGAAATTCATGAAAAACGTCGCTCATACAAACATTCAAATTATTATGTAAAATTATTATGTAAAACCATTAATCGTATAAAAAAAATGCAAGAAACCAATTTTTAAAGATTTGAACTTGTTCTGGGTAGATGGATTATTTTTAATTTATCATTTTCATATAACCAAATCATTTTTTATTTGTTTACAATTTTTATTAAGATTTTTCATCATCAACTCACCAATTAAAAAATTTTGTAAAATATATTCCTACTTCAATTATGAAATAATCCTGAAAATTACAAAATGGAACTCAAATTAAATGTTTAGTTAAAAAATTTGTTTGTATGACGGCATTCGAATTACATTTTGTAATTTTCAGGAATACCTCATAATATAATTTCTTTAATTTATGTTCCGTATACGTATACAGAACTGCGCGGTCACACACAACCAAATTTTTTAACTATATACATTCCATTCCAGTTCCATTTTGTAATTTTCAGGATTACTTCATAATTGAATATGATATTTTTACAGATTTTTTTAAATTGATGAGTTGATGATGAAAAATGTTAATAAAAGTTGTTAACAAATGGAAAATGATTTATTTATATAAAAATGATAAATTAAAAATAATCCATCCATAGAACTATTTAAGATCCTTTAGAAATCCATAGAACTATTTAAGATCTTTTAGAAATTGATATCTTTTGCATTTTTTTTATTTACGACTGGTTTCGATGATATAATAATTTGAATGTTCGCATGAGCAAAGTTTTTCATGAATTTTTGCAACTTACAAGCGTGAATAACTTCATTAAAAAATCTCAATTTTTTTCGCGAAACACATGTCTCATATTTTTAGCTGTAGAATACGTTAGCAAATTAAAAAAAAAATTAAAAATGACGAAATTTTAAAGTTTCTCGGTTTGACGTGAAATGTTTAATATAAGTACGTAAATGTTTTAGATGATTTATACAAAGTTTCATTGTGATTTTCTCTAGATGATCTATAAAAAAATAAATAAAGAAAGCAATTTTGTTTATTTAAAGAGCAATTAATCTGTGCATCGCAATGAAACTTTATATTATATTATTAATCATATCTTCAATATATATTTAAAATAATGAAACAAAAAAAATTCATATTTTTTTTTAATTCTTAGTATTTTCGTTAGAGCATATATCTCCTTCTTATTGGATTAATTTTTTATCCACGTAGAAAATCGTCGCTAAATTTTTCCATTACTTTCAAATATAATGTTAAACAATCAAAGATTTATCGTACCGTGAAAGGAAGCGAGCTCCTCTGCGGCCTCTCTCTTGGCGAGCATGGCCCCGGATCCTCGGGTCTTCCTCTACCCCTCTCTCGCGGTGAGACCCTTGGGACCGGTACCTCCTATGCTGCACGAGGCCTGCTCGTTTGGAGGTACCAGCGGTATCTGGAGCGTCCTCCGCTACCCCTTCTATTAGGAACTGAAAATAAAATTTTCAAAATATATATGTATGTACATATATACATTATATACATATATACCATTACCTTGCTGCTGCTGCTGCACTTGCTGCTGCTGCTGCACTTGCTGCTGCTGCTGCACTTGCTGCTGCTG
>NW_017298203.1:130880-132705 GCF_001594075.2 Trachymyrmex cornetzi
TGCTGCTGCATTTGTTGCAGCTGCTGCGGCACAGACAGCCTCTGCAGCTTTTGAGGTTCTATCATTAACAATATAAATACATATTACACAATAATAAGAATTATATTAATATTATTAATATTATGAGATTTATCTTATTTTACAAGAAAATATGATATTGATATCTTATATGTTATATCATAATAGAAATAATGTTATCAAAATCAATAAAAGAATGACCAAAAGTTATGCCCGAATATTGTCAACAGATTAATAATTTTGAAATGACACGATCGAATACAAATTACAACAATTTAGTATTTACAATCATATTGGACACTAACGAGAGTACTCAGACAACACACAATATTCATGAAATATTTAGAAAATATTTATAATTTATACTTGTAAGATTTATTTAATAATTATTTTTGCAGTCTTAGATTGCACGGATCAAAAATATTTATTATAAATATTAAGAAATATTTATTGTAAATGTTGTAGTAAACACTATGAAAATACTAAATGACATTATAATACAAGTTAAAAATACTTAGAAATATTTATTTATATCTATGATAAATATAACATAAAACATTTAGTCTATATCTTGATAATATTTCAACTAAAGCTTTATATAAAATATGTATACAATATTTACATAACATGTCGAAAAATATTAATAAACATTTATCAAAATATATAAATATTCTGTCCTGTGTGGGTAACATTTACGAAGTGAAATTGAGAATACTTATAAACTATGAAAGAGAGTCAAAATCAAATCGGTATCCTATTTTAAATTAATACAATTCTTCTGTGTGTCTTTAAATGTTATCTTTTAAAGATAATTCTTATAAGAAATTTATAGTTCAGAGAGAGTCAAGAAATTGTATATTTTACCAATCAAACGTGTTGAAAATTACAAATATATTCAGTGATCAAGATACACATCTTTTTATAATATCTTTTTATAATACTGATAATAATGTAGTATATTACTGCATAAATTATATTATTATACTGGACAATCGCGTAATGATATTACGAAAGTAGATATGAATTTTGCAACAGGATTAGTTTAATATCGGTATTATATCGATATTTTTATTAATACTGGTATAGAAATAAGCAACACCGGTATTAATTCATTACTGAAATAATATCGGTAAAAAATGTTAATCATTCGATGTGTCACTCTCTATATCGTTTTGCCACTTTATATTTCACACTGCGTATTGTGAAAAACATCACATAAAAACGAATACCTTACAACACATTTTTCTGTAATTAAAACACCACATATTGAAAAATACAACGGTAATAAACAAATGTATGCATCTTCATATTAATACAAAAGTTACAGCTCAATAGTAAAATAACAGAAATCTACGATATATTATACTGAAAGTGGCATCAAAAGATTACCGCTATTAAATCATTATTAATTTCTTTCTGTATTCAATCTATGCTAGTCAGATAATAATAAATTGTTTATAACAAACCGGTCATGTTCTCGTGAATTTTCTCCAGCAACGTTCTTCAGTAACGGTCTTCACCTTTTCAGCGACACATATACACTGACATATTTGGAAAACTCATTCTCCCCTTATCTCTGCGCCTCCATCTATTTCTACGAATTGCGAGTATCGAAATGATCGACGTTTGTTTTTCCCTTATTCTCGGAACGTTACTGCGCTACGTACAGCATTTACACTCCACACTTCTTCCTGTGTAGCCGTTCCTGTTAATCTCGAGCTTTCCACAGTTTTCCCAATTTTTGTAAGTACAATTTTAACACACACACACACACACACACACACACACACACACACACACACACACA
>NW_017298203.1:139448-144012 GCF_001594075.2 Trachymyrmex cornetzi
CCCGCCACCTGATGGCGTTAGTCTCGATGTCGTAAACCGTCACTGGTCTGGCATCCCTGCAAAGACCCCGGTCCACGCGGGCACCCCCCGGAACCAGGGGAGCGAATCGGCCGAGACATCTGCAAAGATTCCCCATTAGTAACGAAATCTACCTTCCGGTTCTTGCGGATAGTCACGATAGTCACTGTATACTAAAGATAGCTGTGTATCGTAGTATCCTGGAAATCCAGATTGGGAGGCTGGACCCCCGTTCCCTGCGGGAGAGGGGAGGCCCATACATATTACTTAGAATTCTGACTAACCTGATAACAGAATTGAGAATGTTAGGCCAATCGCCGTTTCGGAAATGAGTGAAGATATCCGAGATCAGAAAAATAAGTTCCGAGGCCCCCGAGGCCGCGTCCGCACCGCCAGCTCCACCAGATAAGCCCGAGCGAGTCCCCGAGCCATCACGAAAGGCAACCCCGTTGCCAAAGATGTTAGGTATCCTACCATTGGGTTTGTTCAGATGGTTGTGAAGCTCCCCATAATTATTTGACGTTTTCTGTCTTTGTTGATGATAGCTTGAATGATCATCCCCATAGACATCAGGCCCCGCCCTTCGCATACGAGGAGGAGATCGAGACCTAAGAACGTTTGCGTACGAGGGGGGATCGCTTTCCTGTTCGTCCACTCCTAAAATACCAAACCTATTAGGTTTAATAAATTCATTGGAGCCCCCACCAGGGAGGTCGGGAAAATCAGTTAAATTGCAAGGGCTAGAAGTGGCCATGGACGATGATTTTCCTGAGTTCACCATCGCTTTGGCATCTGCAATAGATATGTTCTGTACAGCTGCGATGTTAACAATAGCATGCTGTTTTTTGATCATGGGGCATTCGCTGGAATTAGCCCAGTGCTCACCCTGACAATTGATGCACTTCGGTGTACCATTCTGCAATTGACATGTTTCATTAGATTCGTTATGCTTACCACCTCCGCAGTAGAGGCATCTAGGAGTGCCCCTGCACGTATTTTGCACATGTCCTGTTCTAAAACAAGCGTTGCACGTTCTTGGCCGAGGAATAAAGGGCCGAACCTCGTGCCTGACCTTATAAATGTAAACGAATTGAGGTAACAGCTGACCTGCGAACTTGATACAAATTGTTTTAGCTGGGACATATTCGGCCTTGCCGTCCACGACGATTCTACGGTTGAACCTTTGTACTTCCAGGATTTTGGCTCTCGGAGACTCGATACAACTCTTGAGCGACTCATCGTCAATCTGTGTCGGCACGTCTTGAATAACGCCGACTCTAAGCACCTTAAAGGCTGGGATAAATGCGCGCAGGTTATGTTTTTGAAAGATGTTGTTAGTCACTAACCCGTTAGCCGCGTCGGGCGACTTGACTTCTATCATAACCTTACCCCTGCCGATCCTTTTAATCTCTAAAATATCAGTGATGCCAGCAATGGCAATGATTTTACTGACTAGAATGTGATGTAGCGGATTATCCCTGTTATTGGGATAGACATAGACCACGTACGGACCATTGTCACTAGACTTATATCTAATAAGAGTATTTGCATTTGCACTCAGGGCAGGAGGTGCATGCACCGGTGTTGTGCCACCAACTATAGTAGGACTTGCCTGTGATTGCGAAACCGTACTTGCGCGTGCGTTCTTTTTGGCGGGAGAAGTAAGACCATCGTTCTCTTGAATTCCGTCGTCAGCGTTGTGTAGAGACCGCTTCTTGGTCACTTCTGAAGGTTCATCGATGTCCATGGGGCTCTCTCCTGTCCCCGAAATTAATATACGTTCGCCTGAAAGGCTGTCTCTGTTAGGTTGAAAAGAAGTATGAGCACTGTCGAGCGAGCCCGCCGCCATTACGATTCCCGCCTCTGCGTAAAGATCTCGAAGAGAATTCTGTGTTTCCAGTTCGGAATCCACGGAACTAGAGCTATCAGGATGAAAAGTTGATAAGGGAGGCAGATTTAGGGTACGAGGAGATTTAAGGGTAGGACTAATATGATGGGAAGAAGAATCCCGGGCCCCCGCCCCCCACGGGGGAGGAGGTCATAACGCCACTAAAAAAGCTCGAAATCCAATTAATATGGAAAAACGACACTTTCGTACTAGCGCGGTTATTACGCAAAACAGAGTCCTGAAAAGGACTGATTAAGCCAAAGAAACCCGTTCAAAAGAACGAAGAAACGAAAATCAAGGGACGGCACCGAGACACGTCCACTCACTACTACGTATAAACAACTCCGCCAGAATGGACAGCAGATTTTACGTCTACGGAATTAAGGGGATACTAAACCGATATGCCAGACTTGGCCCGCACTCGCGCATGCGCGTTGTTTACAGCTGAGCGTGCAGTGCTGTAGCCATTAGGTTAGGTTAAAGTAACGATGTGGCGCCGTGTAGACCACGAAATCTGCGCGCCAAACCGGACACACGAGATGCGAGGAATCCCAGGTAAATGAGGTAAAGTATTCTTGTTAGGTTTAATTCAGAAAATGAATCGCAATGGAGAAAAGGCCCGCAAAAAAGGTATGTATCCGAAAAGAAAATTTAGAAGATCTTGGTTAGACGAGAATATCTTTAAACGTTGGTTGACAGAGAATAACAATAAAGCTTGGTGTAAAATTTGTAATATTTCGCTTAAATGTAGTCGATATAATTTATCAAGGCATGCCGAATCAGCTTCACATATAGATAATATAAATAGTGTTAATGTAGAAATTGATACTTCAGTTGAAGAAACTGTTTCACATTCCGACGTAAAACAAGTTGAAATTAAATTATCAACTTTTTTCGCCGAGCACAATATCGCTTTTTGAACTGTAGATCATTTAATACCGTTGTTAAAATCTGTATGTTTACGTCCCGAAGTTGTACAAGATGTTACACTGTCACGGACTAAATGCACACAAATAGTAAAAATTGTCATTGCGCAACGAGAAGTAGAAAAAATTGTCCAAAATTTAAAAACATCTAAATTTTCAGTTTTAATAGACGACAGTACCGATATAAGTGACACAAAACTTTTGTATATTCTCGTAAAATATGTTTCACCAGTAAATAAAAAATGTTGTAACTCAATTATTCACGTTGTTATCTCTCGATGCTACAAATTGTTCCGCGAATAATTTATATAAAGTTTTTAAAAACTACTTTTCAGAATATCAAATTCCTTTACAAAATCTTGTTGGAATGGCAAGTGACAACGCGTCCGTCATGATTGGAAGTAAAAATTCTTTTTTTACACATTTAAAAGTAGATGTTCCGCAAGTAATACAATTAAATTGTATTTGCCATTCCGCCGCGCTTGTAGCTAGTAATGCCAGTGACAAATTACCGCGATCTTGCGAAAGTTTAATTAGACGCGTTTCTATATATGTGTCCGGCAGTGCAAAACGAAGTACAATTTTACGCGAGTTTCAAGATTTTTTTGAAGTAGAGCAAAATAAAATGTTGAGATTAGCAAAAACTAGATGGCTCGTTTTACATCAATGCGTTGTCAGACTTTTGGATAATTGGAAACCTTTAAAACATTATTTCATATTAGCAGTATCAGAGGATAAATTAGAATCAGCCGAAATTATTTTAAATCAATTACATAATAATGACAATAAAGCTTATCTTTTGTTTTTAAAATATGTATTAAATTTTTTCAATTCCTTTAATGCATTTTTTCAGTCACGTAAGATTTTAATTCATAAATTATTTAGTAACAGTCGACAATTAATAGCAGATATTGCAGACAATTTTATGATTTTTGAAGCTATTGAACAAATTTCCCTTTTTGACCCAGATTCTGACGAACAATTAAAAGCTTTGCATGACATTTATTTAGGACCAGAATGTGAACCATTTTTATTAAAAGAGCCTCAGGAACGCACAATAGAAATTCGACAAAATTGTTTAGAATTTTACAAAACGGCAGTTCGCGAGATAATCAAACGTTTGCCTTACAATGACATATTTTTCGAACAATTGAATTTTTTGGACCCTAATGTTGCTTTTTCTTCTAAGGCTAGAGCCACTTTCAAAGATCTTAGTGTCGTTGCTACGCGCATAGGTAATATTAATATAACGCAATTAGCTTACGAATGGCGAGTTTTACCACGTAGTTTTACAAATGAAGAAAAAGAAAGTTTAGTATCTTTACATATTGAGGAAATGTGGGCTAAAATATTAGAATGCGAAAATAGTGTAATGGTAATAAATCTTTTCCAAATTTAGTAAAATTAGTAGAAGCAGTTCTTTCTTTCCCACATTTAGGCTGCGGTCCACTTAGCGCTTCAAACGCTACAGAACATTTGTAGCACTGATATAACTGGTCCATTTTCGGAACGCTCCCAGCAACTCTGATTACGTCATCAATACGTCATCGTTTTTGCTCCCACTTCGCTTCAACTGCCTCACCTCGGGAGGTGCACACTGTTAGAAATGTAACCACGAGCTTCCTTTACATGTAAATGAAGCTAGTGGTTATGAACGAAATTAAAAGTAATGAATGATTTAACTGAAAATTAAGTTACAGTAGTTACTTAAATGTAATGAACGTGTACATTA
>NW_017298203.1:144124-146529 GCF_001594075.2 Trachymyrmex cornetzi
ATTAAATTTTATGTACATGTACATAAATATACTTTTTAGTTACAAATACATTAAATTTAATGTAATGTCATGAAATTAAATTCAATTATGTAACTTAAAAGTTAATGAAATTTAAGAACATTTCTAACAGTGTGGGTTAGCTGGAGCGTTCACGTAGCAATTGTAGCATTTGAAATAGTAATGGACCAATCGGAGCGTAGCGTTTGGAGCATAACGTTTAGAGCATTTAGGAAAAGCAAGTGGACCACAGCCTCAAATGCCGAAGCAGAGCGAATATTTTCCTTTGTAGGAGATGTAAAAAATAAAAAAAGAAATCATTTGGGAAATGATACACTTTCGGCCATTTGCTTAACAAGATCATCCTTTCAAGCAGATAATATTAATTGTGTAAATTTTGAGATTGATTCGCGGCATTTAGAATTGCATAATTCTGCGAACTTATATACGACGCGTCGAAACGACACTGATGATCATTAATGTATATTAATGCGTTCTATGAGGCTTTTGTTTAGTAAGTAATATTATTTTATTAATTATTTTTTTATCAAAGTTTTTATTTCTAGATCCAACATGATGCAATCATTCTAGTCAGCCGAATTTTATTTTTTATTTATACATTAAAAGAATAAATTATTTAATCATATTAGTCATTGAGAGCTTTAATTTGTCAATAAATAATTAATAATATTGTTTTTATTTTATTTAGATTTTTGATTAATAGCATAGATTATATGTATTAGTTTTTTGTTTGATACGTATGTATATTTTATTTTTGTTACAAATAAAATGTAATTATATTTTATATAGATTTTATTTTTTGTATAATAATTATGTTTGATAAATACTGGTAAGGTTTTTGGCAGGTTTCCCTTACACTTGCAAGGAATCTTGGTATTCATAGTTTCCTACCGAATAAATTATTTATTTTTTACCTAGAAGAAATGTGTTTTACCTGTAAAATTATTTCACCGTCTATCCTCATCATGATTTATCCATACAATTAATATTACTGCATGCTAAGAGGCATGTCTAATTTCTATATATTTATATTTCTATTTCTCTTTGAGGGGCGATGAAGGACGCCAGTTTCACGAACGGATTAGATACTCTACTGGCGCTTTAGATTGCGCGCATGCGCGAGTGCGGGCCAAGTCTGGCATCACTTTACCGATTACCCAACTTAATCAAGGTCGATAGTACATACTTTTTTAATTCCAAATTCGATAATAGTGGTGACGTCTTTGATTTAGTTTTTACATTATATTATATAATAGAGGAAAGCCCCTTATTATGAGATAGGCGCCTAATATGAGATAGCGGCATTTCTGCTAAACTAATAAACGCTGTCTATTGGTTCCACCATGAATTTATTGCTCTTGGATTGAAAATTATTTAGTAGAAAATTCATTATTATATCATGCCTGTAGTCATTGTAAAGAAAGATTTTAGAATTTTGATATCTTCAAGTTTCATTGAGATGAGCCTTTAAATCTTGTTTATTTAATAAATAAATATTTGGCAATAAATTCTTCATGTGGTGATAGATAAAGATCGTACTAATAGAAAAATACGGGATATGTTGAATTGTTTAATTACAGAAGTTAGATTTGATGATCATATAACCATAAGGCGTGGAAATCGTAATATGAGATACCCAGGGTATTTCTAATATGAAATAACCCATGCTCCTATGTCATAGTGAAAATCGTTGCTAAAGAGTAAATATTATTGTACTATAATAAAAAGGACAACCGGAATGAACGTCGAGTGCCTATTTCTGCGACGCTTGATTCCGACTACATGAAGACGAGTTCTGGGTATAATCTATCGCATGCTTATTTTTCACGCACCCTGGCTGCGTTTGTTTGCATTTTAGAAACATGAAATAAAGTTTTTTAGTTGCAATACTGATGTATCTTCCATTTTACTATCGATTTCTCGGGGCATCTCATATTAGGAACACAATTTTTTGAATTTGTGATTTGCTCACTTTTTACATTTCGCTAATTTGAAAAAAAATGGAATTTGAATTAAATTTTATACAACGTTATCTTAAAGCTTATTAAATTTCCTTCAAAATGACCTATTATTTTTTTAAGTTCTACCCATAGACTTCTAGCATTTATCCAAAATGAAATCGGTATCTCGGGTGGCACCCAGTTGGACACGGCTCAATTGGACACGAGCCACTCACAGCGCTTGAGACTACAAAGCTCCTAAGCACCGGTCGCTGTGATTGGTGGTGTCGAATCGAGCCGTGATCAATCGGGATCACCCCCGGTATCTCATAATAGGGGCCTTTCCTCTATATATCATTCTGTCTTACTCAAACGCATACATCTGTTCTTATCTAACATATGCCAGCACCATCTATCGCAAGACCGCGCAACTACTGCTACACGGAA
>NW_017298203.1:147416-151135 GCF_001594075.2 Trachymyrmex cornetzi
TTAGTTTTTACATTATATTATATAATATATATCAATCTGTCTTACTCAAACGCATACATCTGTTCTTATCTAACATATGCCAGCACCACCTATCGCAAGACTGCGCAACTACTGCTACACGGAATTTCGGCTCTGTTTACAGTCCCAGTCTTCGCAAAGCACCTGTATACACGTATTTTCTATTCGATGCAAATATTTCTTTTCTAGACTTTCAATCTTAGTTCTACAAACTCGGTATCGTTCGTTTCAATAATGTGACCTCAGCTGCACGCTTATTTTCAAGATATGGACTCTAAAACTCTTATATCAAGCAAATATATATCTGAGGTGACAGCTGTACGAGTCAAAAGTAAGGGAATTTTTAACAAATCTGAAACTTTTTTTCGATTTTCTCATAAAATCCAGTGCAGTGAGATCCTGTTTGTGCGTACTTTAATTTAAGCAATAATACTTTTGCAATCCATACATCCAATACAGAGATTTTTCACCGAATGTAAATGTGGTAAAACAGGAGGCTTTAGCATCGCCTTAACCTCGGGTCTACAACAGGGTTTTAAGCCTTAAGCCATAAGAAATGGGTGAATCACAGTCGCTTATTCTTCTCGGATTCGACTGTAGTTGGTCAATTTCTTACGGCTTAAGGCTTAAAACACCTATTGTAGATCCGGGTAAGCCCATGACACATACAAGAACGTAAGGCCCTAGCACGCAAGCAGTAAGTGAATTGGCCAATCACGGCAGAGACCGTAAGGCCAGTAGCGAATCCAATGTTACGATTTCCTTACTGATTACGCTTTACGGCTTTACATTTTTCTATGTGCTCCCGGTTTTAAGCCCATGACACATACAAGAATGTAAGGCCGTAACACGCAAGCAGTAAGTGAATTGACCAATCACAGTAGAAACCGTAAGGCCAGTAACGAATCCAATGTTACGATTTCCTTACTGATTACGTCTTACGGACTTACGTTTTTCTATAGGCCTGTTTTTTTTTACTGAATTTTTGCACTAGTTCAGCTTTCTTCCTTTTCTCTTTAGGAGGAAAGAAGAGGAAAAAAGGTGAACTGGTGCAAAAGTTCAGCCAAAAAGAACAGGCCATATGTGCTCCCAGCTTTAAAGTTACGGTTAATGCTTTTTTACGTGCTAAGGCCTTTTGTTAAAGCCATGGCACATAAAGAAAACTTAAGGCGTAAGACTTAAGCAGTAAGCGAATCGACCAATCACAATAGAGACCGTTCAGGCCCGTCTACAATACACGGAGTAAGAAGTAAGAGTAAGAAACTGACCAATCACAGTCGATTATTCTTCTCACATTCGACTGTGATTGGTCGATTTCTTACTCTTACTTCTTACTCCGTGTATTGTAGACGACGCCTAAGACCATACGTAATCAATAGCGAATCCAACATGTTAATTTCGTTACTGCTTAAGTCTTACGACTTAAGTTTTTTTATGTGCCATGGCCTTCAGGCCCAGTTCCACAACTCACGGTTAACTCTTAACCGAGTTTCAACTTATTCATTGTCTCTTTCCAATTCTCGAATTGGAAAGAGATGAGAAACAAATTGAACTTTGGTTAAAGCGGGGAGCACAAACTCTTGCATAACGCATAACACGTAATGCATAAGAATATGTACCAATCGAAGTTCTCCGTTTCTTTCCCTTCCATGTAATAGAGAACTCTGATTGGTTGATTTTCTTATGCCTCATGTTTTATGCGTTATGTAAGAGTCTATGCTTCTCGCTTTAGAGTTAACCGTGGGTTGTGGAACTGGGCCTAAGGGCCATTCTACACAAACTTGCATAGCCGCATAAACATATGCATAAAGAAAATCATTCAATCGTAGTTTACGTTTGTCTTTATGACAGATTGGATAATTTTCTTTATGCATATGGTTATGCGACTCTGCAAGTTTGTGTGGAATGGCCCTAAGGGCTGCCGCACACATCTTCCGTAACAATAATCTTAAGTCATACCGTAAGTATCAGCCAATCAGAATTAAGAGTTCAAAAGAACTCTCGAATGTGATTGGCTAATTTTTATGGTACGTCTTATGGTTACTGTTACGGAAGGTGTGTGCGGTAGCCCTAAACCAGCCTAGTAACTGTAATGAAATAGAAAGAGATAGAAATAGTTTTATCTCTTTCTATTTTATTACGGTTACTAGGCTGATTAAGTAATAGCGTTTTTCACTGGCAGAGCTGGTGCGCACTCAGTGCACTTTAAAGCCGTTGTACACAAATCGACATAAAAATGTACGTTTAATAAAAATGTAGAAATGAATTAAACCACGAAATCCTTAATACATTTTATTGTGATATTTGATAAAATATACATTGGATATTTTATTAACTGAGATTTCTCACTTTTACAGTCAGATTAGGTTAATATACAACAGCTTTAATGTGCACTGAATGCGTGCCTGTTCTGCCAGTGAAAAACGTTATAAGCCGACGATAGTAAAAGTGGTCCTTATTGCACCGACTAAAAATAAAAAACAGACCTATTAAATCTGTTCTTTTTAGTTGAACTTTTGCACCAGTTCACCTTTCTTCCTTTTCTCTCCAGGAAGAATAAAGAGGAAGAGAGATGAACTGGTGCAAAAGTTTAGCTAAAAAAGAACAAGCCTGCTGACACCGATGCCCTTTGACACCGACTTAGAACATATACTACTGGGGCTCTATTCTTGAAAAGAAACATATACGAAGTCTAGGATAATGCTACAGTATACGTTACGTATATTATAGTATTTCCCTAAACTTTCGTATACGTTTCTTTCCAAGAATAGAGCCCCTGGAAGCGGAATAGGGCGCTGAACGTGAAGCCAACGTCTGTGCGAGAGAGAAAAGTATAGAGTCCCAAATGTTCGCAATGCACATGCGTCAATACCATCGTCTGTGTTAAAGGCTTATAGCGTTTACGGCCCGGCCAGGTTTGCACCAACCTGAGTTGGATTAATGGCGTTTTATGCTCTCCTATTGGTAGAGGGGGTGACGTCAACCAATAGGAAAGATTAATCCAACCAAGTTGGTGCAAACCCACGATCGGACCAAAAACGCTATTAATTTCCACCGAGGATCAGAATGTAAGAACCAACTACAGTCGAGCATTCCCCTGTCGTTCGACTGTAACACGGGAATACTCGATTGTGATTGGTTGGATCTTACATTCAGGGGCTCTATTCTTGAAAAGAAACGTATACGAAAGTCTAGGGAAATGCTACAGTATACGTTACGTGTACTATAGTATTTCCCTAGACTTTCGTATACGTTTCTTTTCAAGAATAGAGCCCCTGATCCGGTTTATATCTTCGGTGGAAACTAGGCCATAGAGAATGGATTGCGCGATCCGTATCTAATAGCGTTTTCTCTTGGAATACACTGGGTGCAGTCTCACACCGTTGATCAGTTACGTGTAAGCGCTACACTCAGCTACAGTGCCTGCTACACTACACTAGAATGGTGCACACCATGGTGTACACTGTATCATTATTATGCCAAAACTCTATCCCCCCTTGATTTTTATTTTCAAATTTTGGTAATTATTCAGAATACCTCCCTCACCTCCGATTTCGATAAAATTAGGCTCATTCGACGCGTTTTTGCATGAAACGAAAGAATCTGGCAGAAAAAAGTGTCGCTCTGCCTCGCGAACCGAGATATTTAGCGTTAAAGTTGACGACTATGGAGGTTAGGAAATCTGTCATACCGACTATGTG
>NW_017298203.1:152707-154204 GCF_001594075.2 Trachymyrmex cornetzi
GAGAGAGAGAATGAGAAGGGGTTGGCCGTCTCCCATAAGGCATTATAAACGTGAATATTCGCATTCGCCATTTTTGCTCCTTTTCTCACTCTCTTGCTCCTTTTCTCAATTTCTTGCTCTCTCTCCATTCCGCCGCTAAACTAATGGCGAATTCGATTGATGTGCACTCACTCGATCTTGCTCGGTGCTAGTGGCTAGTAACTTTTGCACTAGTGCCGAAACGGTAAGGTGTGTATGCGATCCGAGTGTGGTTTTAGGATGCCGTCACATGCGGCGTAACCTGCGTAAGCGTAACCTGCGTATTCTAGTAATTTACTAGAATACGTTACTTTTTATTTACAAGAATACGCCATTCTGAAAGTCCGCATTCACATTGAGCGTATTTCGCGGAAGATTAGAGAAATGTGGAATTAATGCAACTGCTGATTAGAATTTCTGTTGTACACTCTAACAGAAATGCTAAATGAATTTACGATTGGTTTCCGTAACCTATGCATCTCGAAAAGTACGCCTCATGTGGAACCGGTACCTTTCCATCACGTATATATGAGCGGATGATCGAATAAATTATTAAAATCAGAAAATTTTATGAAACCACTCTTAGGCGTCGTCTACAATACACGGAGTAAGAAGTAAGAGTAAGAAATTGACCAATCACAGTCGATTATTCTTCTCACATTCGACTGTGATTGGTCAATTTCTTACTCCTACTTCTTACTCCGTGTATTGTAGACGGACCTTTAGGCTTATTCAACGTGTTTTTGCATGAAACAAAAGAATCTGGCAAAAAAGCGTCGTTCTGCCTGGTGATCCGAGATATTAAACGTTAAAGTTGATGACTATTGCGGTTAGGAAATCTGTCACAGAGGCAAAATGAGGTATATAATTGCACTGTTCCACATGGGTTTCGACTTTTCACGCGATGCAAAGGGGCGCACGACTTTTATAATTGTACTATTTCAAAATCGAAACCCTTGTGCATTTTTTCAGACAGAATAAGCTAAAATGAGCCAGAAATTAGATTCGACGCATAGTGGTTCTATCATGTTTCGGCGTAACAACAAAATAGCGTAAAAAGCATAAAATAACTAGACAGAAACTGATGTTCAAGTGAAATGATATGATTGGTCGGCGCAAGTTACGCATACGCAAGTTACGCCGCATGTGACGGTACCCTTAACCCGAATCCTCATACGGGCAACAGCGCTTTGACACAGAGCTCTGATTGGTGAAAAGCCGGTTGTGGGGGTAAAATTTATCTTCATCATCCGTTTTTCACCAATCAGAGTTCGGTGTCAAAGCGCTGTTGCCCGTATGAGGATCCGAGCTAACTTGCCTTGATTCAGATCCAATGCTCCTAGTAACTTGACTCTCTCACTGCCCCGAATCAATGCTAATCAATGCACTGGGTACCTATTAGGCGTCGTCTACAATATACGGAGTAAGAAGTAAGGGTGCCGTCAAGGCCCGTCTACAATACACGGAGTAAGAAGTAAG
>NW_017298203.1:155067-155798 GCF_001594075.2 Trachymyrmex cornetzi
CCCCGCTTAAGAGTAAGAAATTGACCAATCACAGTCGAATGTGAGAAGAATAATCGACTGCGATTGGTCAATTTCTTATTCTTACTTCTTACTCCATGTATTGTGGACGACGCCTTATAGAACAAATCGGAATCGATTCTGATCGGAAATATTCAATTATTCCCAAGATTTCTATTGTGTTTTCTAGGGAAAATGGAATAATTCCGATCGGAATTCATTCCGACATATTTCATAGGTACCCTGCTCTGAATCAGTGTTAACCAATTTGATTGGCTTCACTTCAGAGCAAAGAGTTCGACTACAAAAATGATATTGTTTGCGAATTCGATTACGAAACAGTAAGTTTATTAATGAATTACATGTATTTCCATTTTTACCTAAATACCGATATCTTACATGAAATTGTTAATTGTTAATTAAATTATTTAAAAGGCATAAACCACGAAAGTAGGAATACTATGGGGATTCTAACTCAGGTCCTCTGAGGGGAGCGCGGGGTGCGGGGGATACTCGTAGGCGAGGGGAAGCGTAGCGCGGGGATTCTTCGGTGGTGGGGGTATGACGTCATGCGGAATGGCAGTAAGATTTTGGGGAATGCAGTCACGTACAAGACAACAAAAAAAAACATCACAAAAAAAATGAAATATTGCCATGAACAAAAAACAAATAGTTATAGAACGAAAAGTGTTACAAAGGGTATATGCTCCAACCGTTTTTCGACCAAGATATAG
>NW_017298203.1:159140-160312 GCF_001594075.2 Trachymyrmex cornetzi
TGAAAAATTGGAGTTGCACACAATAAACTGTGGGAAAATCAACAACTGCGCCATCCGCCTGCCGAGCGAAGACGACAGGTGGCTCGAATTCAGCAACCACTGCAACCAGGAACGAGTTCCGTTCGTCGTCTACGCCGACCTTGAGTGCGTCCTGCGGAAAATGGAGCCCGACAAAGAAGATGCGTCATCGTACACATACCAACAGCATGAGGTATGTAGTGTGGGCTACTACGTGCGTTGCTCATACGACAACTCGTTGTCGAAATATCGTTTTCGTCGCGGTAACGATTGCGTCACATGGTTCACCGAGGAACTCAGAAGTTTAGCGCATCGCGTCAAAGATATTGTATCCGCCAACGTACCCATGGAGGCATTATCGAAGCAGCAATGGGAGACATATCGTAGCGCGAGGCGTTGTCATATTTGTTTGAAACCGTTCGCACCGGACGATACACAGGTCCGCGATCATTGCCATTTAACCGGTCGTTACAGGGGTCCCGCGCATTCAAATTGCAATTTAAATTATAAAACTTCGCTGTATATTCCGGTTGTATTTCATAATTTATCGGGGTACGACGCGCACTTTATAATTAAAAAAATAGCTACCGCGTACGACGGACAAGTAGATGTATTACCGATTACGAAAGAAAAATATATATCTTTCACGAAACACGTCGATAGCACCAAAGACAAAAATGAAAATTATTTTCAGAAAAATTGTATAAAATTAAGATTCATTGATTCTTTCAAATTTCTAAGTGCAAGCCTCGATAAGTTGGCGTCGTATCTCGACAAAGACAAATTAAAAATTACAAGGTCAGAATTTTTTAATCTTAGCATGGAAGATTTCGATCTACTCACGCGTAAAGGTGTATTTCCATATGAATACATTGACTGTATCGAAAAGTTAGAAGAAACCGAGTTACCACCGCGCGAATCATTTTACAGTTCGTTAACGGGCGATACAGTATCCGAGGGCGATTACGCTCACGCCGTGAACGTATGGCAGCGATTTTCCATCCGAACGCTCGGCGAGTACAGCGATCTGTACTTGAAAACCGATGTATTGTTATTAGCTGACATTTTCGAAAATTTCCGCAAAAGTTGTATCGCGAGTTACGGTCTCGATCCCGCGCATTATTATACATTACCAGGTTTCACGTGGGACGCTA
>NW_017298204.1:0-556 GCF_001594075.2 Trachymyrmex cornetzi
TGATACACGCCTGACGCGGCTAACGCCGAGAGGCCGAGAAAGCATATTTCGGTCGTTCGGCCGTCTCCATGATAGGTACCCTGGGTATCTATCATAGAACAAGTCGGAATCGATTTCGATCGGAAATATTCAATTATTCCCTAGATTTCTATTGTGTTTTCTAGGGAAAATGGAATAATTCCGATCGGAATCCATTCCAATTATTTCCATAATAGGTACCCATAGGGTACCTATCATGAAATATGTCGGAATGAATTCCGATCGGAATTATTCCATTTTCCCTAGAAAACACAATAGAAATCTAGGGAATAATTGAATATTTCCGATCAGAATCGATTCCGATTTGTTCTATAAGGCGTCGTCCACAATACATGGAGTAAGAAGTAAGAATAAGAAATTGACCAATCGCAGTCGATTATTCTTCTCACATTCGACATGGTTACCGGAGTTAAGGAGGGAGGTTGACTATCACAAAATGGTCACGTAGAAATTCTAAAAAATTCGCGGAGTTTATTATTAATTTATTACCTTATTACTAACGACAGGCGGCTATTGA
>NW_017298205.1:0-576 GCF_001594075.2 Trachymyrmex cornetzi
AAGAAAGCTGTTGGTGCAGCGAGGCGGATTTTTACCTTATATTATCGGTCCTATATTATCGACTTTATATTATCGCTAATTTTCGAAGGAACGAAATAGTGGGATAAAACGTTATGGAGAGGGCCAAAAAAATGGTTTTAATTTCGACGGAAAATCTCGAGAGAATGCAACATCAGCTACGTCAGAATCCGACATCATTCGCTGACGGAGAGTCAAAAGAAATCGCAGTACCGCAAAATTCGGATAACACAGCGAGCACTAATAGCACAGCGCAAACTCCCGGAACTCATCTAACACGACTCGATGCGGAGATGGGCCGTATTCTTAATTCTGACTGGCCACGCGACGAAAGTGAGAGATGGAAAATGTACAGAGAGGCATTATGGCGATACCTACGATTTATCCAAGAAACGCGAAGGCAGAAAGAAAACGCAGAAGACAACGCTACACGAGATGGCTCCGCTGATAACGAGACGACGATGACGTTTTTCACGATCTCACGCAAACATCCGTTATACCGCCAGCACATTCCATCAGTAATACCGGTATTATTACGAAAAATTTTGAAATTTCGAG
>NW_017298206.1:0-612 GCF_001594075.2 Trachymyrmex cornetzi
CGTACCCCGGTCGGCAGCTTTACACGCGCAACGCTCGTCTCACCCTCGACGTCCTGGTCCTCGGGTGTCCTCACGACATTCTCTTTCCCGCAGGTCTCGGCAATCCGGCTCTCCGGGTCACGTTACCCGTCGGCAGCGGCCTCGTACTACCCTTACAAGTCTCACGGCTCGCTCGTCCACAGAAAGAGTGAGTCCCGGGAACTCTCGGAGGATTCTCGCAAGCTGCTTAGCTTCCCCCTTCCTTCGGGGGGAGGTAGTCACGCTGATTGGCTTTCGGGTGTCCCGATATCCGCGCGTGCTGTGCAGGCCCGCGCGGCCTTGAGTCCTGGCTCGTCCAAGCGTGCAATAGATGTCCCTGTCAAGGATAGCGTCTCCGCTTACGGCCCCAGCACCTCCTGGCCTGGCGGGGGAGATCGGGATGGATTTTCCTCTTGCCCCTCGTCGAGGCCCTATGCTCCCGACGGTCGTCCGTCCGGCCCCCTCAAGGGTGGCCGGGAATTCTGGCCTTCTCAAGTGCTCTGCAAGAGATGCATGGTGAAAGTATGGTTCCTTTCTTATGCGACAGCGGTTACGAGCAATGATATAAAATAATACAACCTGCTTGTCCGGGCT
>NW_017298207.1:0-670 GCF_001594075.2 Trachymyrmex cornetzi
TAGTTTTAAATTTCATTTGCATTATAATATCCTAAACCATGACGTCCTATAATTTTATAGAATAAAATAAATTTTTTAGAAAAAAAATTTATAGAATAAAATAAAATTTTAATGCCAACAGAATGTAGAATACGTGTAAAATATGTGAGAGAGTAGACGATTATGAATTCTAAATTCTCAGACTGCGCGTTCCCCTTTTCTTCTTGTTTTTAAAATCACAGATTTTGGCCTAATAATTGCAAAAACTGTCGGAATCTTCATGACCCAATCATGGTGTTCATCAGACGCAATTGCAAAAAGTTAACTCCGTGGATACATCAAAACGCCGTAAATCCACGATTCTGATAGCAGTTATGAGCGACGGAAGCCAGAACCTCCGCCATCGCCTTGCCAGTCTCCTGCACCATGCTGTTCAGGTAACCCGTGTCTTTTTGCAGCAGCATGTGAGGATGATCCAATTCCTGCGTACGATATATAAAAGTTCGCAGTTTAAGAGATAGTTTAAATCGAGACTATTATAAATAAAAAAGAAATGAAGCATTTTCTTAACGTAATCAGTATTAGTTATATAATCAAAGATTTTGTAATTCTGTATCAACTAAGGCTGCGGTCCACTTGCTTCTTCCAAATGCTCTAAACATTATGCTCCAAACGCTACGCTCCGATTGGC
>NW_017298207.1:871-1138 GCF_001594075.2 Trachymyrmex cornetzi
CCGCAGCCTAAGTGGTTTACTCAACAAAAACTCTAATGAAACAATGTAAAAATGATCATAGGTTAAATTCGCAGGATCCATACAATAAAATATTTATATAAATCCAGTTATAATTTATGTTGCTTTAAAAGATTGTAAATAAATTTCATAATCTGGAACGAGAAGTACAAAAAATGTCACAAGAATGACCGATAAATTCATAGATACATTGATTTTTCACAACCACAGAAAGGAAAGATTTTGTGACCTACTTAAATTCATTCGATG
>NW_017298208.1:0-5824 GCF_001594075.2 Trachymyrmex cornetzi
CACTGAACAATAATTGTACGAAAGAATAAAAACGATGTACGGACATGTATGGACATATACGTATAATATATAATTATTATTTATGAATGTTTATATATGTTTATGTATATATATCTATATATATATATATATATATATATTTATTTATTTATTTGTATTCGGACATGAAAAATTTTTACTGAAGATAATGGATGAAAGATTATTAGTAGATCAAACGCGCGCTCGACCGGTCCGATACTCTATCTCTTTTTTCCTCTCTAGCCACATTCGCAGTGTTTTGTTTCGTTCTCACTCACTCCTGCACTCCTGCCTAGTCCTGTTCAAACTAAACAGCTAACGCGCTTACATGTTTCGGCTCACTTTTGAGCTCTCCTCAGAGACAATTCTAACTAACATACATAAAAACTGTGAAACGACGTTATCCCTTCATGGTGAGCACCCCTACCTCGAGGATTTAAATATCAGAAATGAAGGGAAAAAACGTGAAAAAAAAGAAAAATGCAAAAAAGGAAAAAGAAAGGAAATATGGAAATGAGAAAAAAAGAGAATATGGAAAACTAATTTAACAGAAAATTTTTTAAATTATAATTAAATATCCCGAAAATAGGGACGCTCACCATGATCACAAAGCATCATATCGCAAACATTATTATGAATAATACAAAAACCGGTTCTTGATATGTTGGCCAGTCAGTATCAGACACAGTGAGTCACTTTTAATTTTGTCTCTGAGGAGGGCTCAAAAGTGAGCCGAAACATGTAAGAGCGTTTAGTAGAATAAAGAAGTTTTACGTTTTTATTTGCGTGTGTTATTTGCGCGACGTCTTCTGCGCCTGACTCCTAGTGCTCTTGTTTTTTTCAGTTTCTCTTGTAAATCAATTCATACAACGTTATCATTACGTACCAAGAGCCGCTATGATTGAAAAATGGCAATTCTTTTTAATGATTATAATTGATTGTAATTTCGGCGCGCAGTTTAAGAATTACATATGTAGTATATAAAAATTCACACAATAATTATTCAGTCCTAAAGATCTAGATTAATCGTTTAGGGCTTTTAGTTTTTATTATTATAGTGGATCAATAAACTTTGAATTTTTATTTAATAATTGTTGCTTAAAATGTACAGTAGATGCATTGAATTATAATTATATAGATTGTACGGTTTGCTTCCTACTTTTATAATAAATAAAATTTTTTACTTTGGTACACTATTAATATTTATTTCATAATTACAATTTTTACTCCAAACATGGACCAATTACTTTGAATATTTTAAAGCAAGCTAATTTTGAATTTTGTTGCTTAAATTTATTAAGGCGCGAATTCGTGATAGTGCTAATCCTACTGTAAATGTAAGTATATAGCAAGGTTTAAGTTTCTCCATTTTTATTATATAATTACGGAGCATTATTGAAATTGAAATTATCACTTAAAAATCAAAAACTCACAAAATGGTATAATTTTATGCTGGCCGATTTGAAAAGATTCAGCCCTGTTTATGAACATTATATGGTCTTTTATTGAGTATGGCAAGGGTTTTCACCCGTATGATTGATATGGCACCAATTTTTTTGTAATACATTAGTCATAAACTATCCAAAAAACGAAACCCATACGGTAACAAATCATGACGTTTTAGTTTAAAATTCGACATGTTAGGACGAGCATAGCGACCCCTTAGGTCCACTCAAACGGTATGGCATGTGTATTTTTGTATGTTTCGTAGTGAAAATAGGCAATGTACAAAAAAACAGCCGGTAACAAATCTTTTTTTTTTTCACTAACAAATTTACAACTTTAGCTTGATTTGACGGCCACTTCGATGCACAGAAACGGTACGGCACCTACCTTCCGATTGGTTTTTTGACGTAAACTATCACTAGAAACATATGCCAGCCGGTAACATATTAGGAAAAAAAAGCAACAAATTTTTGACAACTTCAATCATACATCAATTTTAAAACCGCGGGAGGTTTGCCATATTTGCGTTTCCTGCATGTTTACCTAATAAATGACGAATTATGACGATTTCAAGCGGTAATAAATCATGACCATTTTAGTGTCATCATCTCCCGGACTATACGATTTATGGATTCGCTGATGATGGTTTGAAGAAAACCAAAACGTACGAATGGGCTACTCCCATCCACAGCTTCGGCGACGCTAAACCAAAGCGGCGACGAAGCTCGCCTCCAGCGGAACTCAAACGAGCGCCTTTCACGGCGTCGAGGTCTCCATACTCACTCCCCTCTCTCACCTTCTCGGTACAATAATCTTCTTCTGCACGTAGATGCCGAAGAAGAAACGCCCAAGGGGAAAAAGAGGAGAGTGGCGATTGCACCTCAAGGCGTTGCAATGAAAACTCCACGCGGAGGGGGTTTTCGACCCCGTAATTCATTGGGGGGAAGAACCCGACCCGGGGACTGGTACGCGCGAACCCGAGGTCGGAGAACCAGCTAAGATATCCGCGACGAGCTGTCCTCCCACGGCCGTCCCGGAGGACTACAAGGGCAGGGAACAAGGGCGACCGGGACCACGGCCCGCGCCGCAGCGGTCCCCATCGTACATTGCGCCCGCCCATAAACCTACGAGGCCGACGGTTATCACAAGCAAACCGCATATTTTAAATAACCAACCGTGTAACGTAAATATTAAAATTATTACTCTTTACTTTTCTTTTAATTCTTTGCCTATAAGGCCCTTTATTATTCTTCCCTGCTCTCTTTCCCGCACAGGAATCAGAGAGCATAGATAGAGCGAAGCGTGTGATGAAAATATCATAGCTGCCCTCAGGAAAGAGATCTTTATATCTTTACCAATTCTTCGTACACCTTCGTGTACTACGGGCGTTCTTAATCTGACAATTCCTCTAACTCTCTGTTTTAATTTCTTTCCTGTGCATAACAAGGGAATACGGAAGTTTAACGTAAGCATAATACTGTAAAAGGTATCCCATAAGCAATATAGTAACTCAATTCGTGTCTATAACGAAGGCACTGGTGACAGTAGCCTGCTTCAACGCGTAAACACGTATCGAAAAACAAATCTCACCCGAAGTCAAGGCTTCGGCCCGCGCGCCCCGCTCCGCGCTCGCGCTCCCACAATTCTATGTCGTGTCTCAAGACCGTTTTGTACTAAAACACGCGACTCAGGACGTAACAGTTTTGCACTGAACTATGGAACATTTAGTTCCTCCTGTGAGGTGTTCACACGCATGGACGCAATATCAGAGGATACAAGTTTTCACGATCCAATTTCTGTGAGGCAAACGACAGCTGTACACAATTCATTCCGAATCTGCGAAATTGCCAGAACAATTACACGTTCAAGGTTCCACCTATATACGGTGGATTAGCGTAAGTCATTCGATTTCACTTCGATTTCGCATCACGCAAAAATGGCCGATAGAATCAAGTTTCTATTACAAAAACGAACCTCTTTAAAATCTCAGATAACCAACTTATAACCTCCTCGACAAGGGTGATCTAAATAACGCCGCGTTAAAATTACGAATCGCGCGTTTAACAGGTTTATATAATGTATTCGAAAAGCATAACGACGAGCTCGCCATAACGGATCCGAATGACGCTCATCAGGATGAATTCGTTAGTATTCAAGAGCGATTCTATTCTCGCGGGTAAAATTTAAGATATTCTAAATTCGGCGAATACATCAGATGCCGGCATGTCGAGTATCGAGACGCAATCCGATAATACCGCCAGCGCGACAATTGTGAAGACCCGGCGAATCAAATTACCTGAGGCGCCTCTACCCATGTTTGATGACAAGGTGGAAAATTGGTTATCATTTAAAAACGCGTTTCGTAACATAATAGGGTGGCGAACCGATCTGTCCGACATAGATAAATTACATTATCTAAAATCAGTTCTAACGGGAGAAGCAATCAACAAAAGGAGGATATTCGAGATCGATGGAATCAACTATTCGGAGGCATAGTTGTTAGAACGCTCATATGAGGTCAAACTCTTCTTAATTTCACGGCATCTCTCTTTAATTTTGAATATAGTTGCGTTAGAAAAAGAAACCTCAAACGGTCTCTCTAAGCTCACGGACCTAACAACACATCACTTCGTTGAATGCCTTGGGAGTTTCTAACGGTCCTGAAATACTCGTCCATATTTTAGAGACTAAATTACTAAAGGGTACATTGGAAAAATGGGGAAGCGACTCTCGAGAGAGACGAGTTCCCTAAAATTGACGATATGTTCGAATTTCTATATAAAACCGCGATGTACGCATCAAAGCGAGAGAGATCGAAGATTGCGGATCAGAGAAAGATCGAGGCGAGCCACCAGTAAAAAAGAAACGTCACGCCACGAATCGAGCATTCATATTAAATGCATCGCGTACTTGTTTAGCATGCAAGTTAAAACGGCATCTTTTATATCTATGCGATAAATTTAAGCGACTGCTTATACTTAAACGTATCGAATTCGTGAAGAGTGCAAAGATTTGCTACAATTGTTTGCATTCTCACCGAGATAGCCCTTGCAAGTTATCGAGTTGCACAATTTGTTAGAAGTGGCACAACACGCTTTTGCATCTCGAGAACTACGCGACCGCGAGTAAATTTAGTACAACGAAGCCTGAGACTACGCAAACCGACTGACTGGTCCCGCTGGCCGGTAACAAAGCAAAGTCTGAAAGGATTGGATACTTAAAGGGGTCTCGTAAAGGATGTACACTCACAGTAACTGGTACAAACAGTTTATTTTCACAGTCAGACAAAATAATTCGTACGAGCTCAATCCGTCGGCCGTTTCGACGCGACGTAAAAACAAAAAACCGGAAGAAGAAAGAAAGGGCGTCGTCAGGTGCGCTCGGAAACGCGTCACGTCCTTCTCGCGGCGGGGCGGGAGTCGGAGGCGCGTGCTACCGTCGCCTTGACCGCGTGATTCGAATGGACGGTAACCTAAATACCTTACAATTCGGCCGTCCTGACTATTAATCGTCCCGATTAAATGTGATATTCAAAGTTGGATGGACATAATCCCTTGTTATTATTGTTAAATGTAAAACTAAAATCTGATCGGGGATAGACTTATAAACTATACTAGGTGTTAAACTTAATTTCTGCCGTTTTTCGTCTCCAAAATTGATTTGTTTCGAAGAGAAGATGAATGAATACCTTAATCAAAGTAATTTCCTCAATTTTCTACTTTATTACTAATTAATAATACTTTAATAGACTCTCATTACGTTTCTGACTGTCGTCACCGCATAACGGTTGAAGTCGTTTTTTGAATGTTGGTCCACTGAAAGTCTGTAAACTTGGTTGGACGATGTGTTTCTACTTTTGACACAATATATAGAACTTTATTTTCAATTTATTTAATCTGGTAATTGGATAAAGAAAAATGGACAGGATTGTCATGGAGCATGATATTGGAAGTCATGAACACTAGGGTAGCGTTTTAAATTCGATATTGATAAGGACCAAAATGTAATGGTCGAAACGTATGTTATTCAGGGATGGGAAGTAACTCGTTACTTGTTACGAAGTTACAGTTAGAGTTACTTTTTTTCAGTAACTGTAACTTAACTTCGTTACTTTCTTTCCATCTGTAATTATAACTTAACTTAGTTACATCTTTTAAGTAACTAGTAACTAATTTAATAGTTACTTTCATAGTTATTTTATATATTTGAAACGTATTTGTTAATTTAGTGTGTGGTAGTGTCTACTTGGCGCTACAAATATTTCGAAATATTTGATTAATCAGAAGAAAGAAATTTAATTAAAGCGTTCAATGAACTCTTGTACCTGTTTGGTCTATATTTTGGGATCTAATGGAATCCG
>NW_017298208.1:6377-13995 GCF_001594075.2 Trachymyrmex cornetzi
TATTTCCCTTCGAAATAAATCAATTTTGGAGACGAAAAACGGCAGGAATTAAGTTTAACACCTAATAATATGAACTCTCTAACAAATCGGATATATATTTATAAACTAATAGGATATAAGCTTACAAAGTAAAAGAACGTGTATACTTAAAATAAAACATGCGTTCGTGGGCGGTAGCTGCAAACAAAATAGTTTACAAACAGACACGTATATAACAGTGGAATTTAATGTCTAAGTATATGTGATACGATTAGTCATTTGCTCGAATTACGTTTTTTTTATTGTTTAAATTTAGGTCGGATGTTTGACGCTTCCCATGTACCACAATAGGGGGTTTGCGCCAACTGGAAACCTTCAATGTCTTATTACATATCTGTTGTTTCTAAGTATACGCGGTCGATTTGATATGGTCCTTTAAAACGTGGTATTATTTTCTGTGAAACACCGGGTGTGTTATCAAAATTTTTTATCATAACTCTATCTCTTGCTTGCTATTGACTAGCGGTCTTACGTTTATGGTCATAAATTCGTTTGTTTATGTTTTGGTTTTGTTTAATCCGTTTGTCGGTTTGTGCGCGAATAAATAGATCGCGGGGTACATCATGCCCTCTTTTAACTTTTAGCGCGTCACGTAATTCGTCAATTATCTCACTTCGCTGGTGCATTCCGAAAAGTAGCCTACTCGGTGACTCATTCGTCGCTTTAGACACTGTATTGTTGTACGCAAATTCTACGTCTTTCAGCACATTATACCATTTCGTATTCCGTTCGTCCGCAAGTTTGGCGATCATGGGCAGAATCGTGCGATTAGCTCTTTCTGTTTGGCCGTTTGCTTGGGGCGAGGCGGTGGCGACTTTAATGTGTTTTATATTGTATTCTTTCACAAATTTTTTTCGAAATCATGCAATGTGAAATAGCTACGATGGTCGGAGACGATGCGTAAAGACGGCTGTAATGCTCGAAGTATTACTTAAGGCATTTTATAACTTCTGAAGTCTTGGTAGCATACAATTTTATAACTTCGTGGTCTTGGTAGCATACAATTTCACATATTTAGTGAACGCGTCGATAACTAAAAATATATAGCGGTTTTTTTAGGATTGTGACCTGCATGTAGGAGCTAGATTGTCACATGTAAAGTATCAAAGGGTTTGTTACCCTTTAGTATGTTATGTAAAAATCCTTCGGGTTTCCCTGAATTCGGAGTGAAAGCGATACACTTTAAGCAACTTCTAATGTGTTTATCTACTTTTGCTTTCATTTCTGGGAACCAGTAGCTACTTCGAATATTTCGTACTGTTTTTTTGGTCCCGACATGACCCGTCTCATTATGATACTTATGAATAATACTTGTTTCCAATGCGGTTGATACCTAAAATAAAATTTGACCTTGGTGTTTCCTATATACTAGGCTGTCTCTCATTTCGAAAAGTTTGCTTTTTGCTTGCTCTAATTCTCTTTGAATTTTCGCGATCTCAGGATCATCATTTTGACATAATGCGAGGTTTCGGTCAAAAGAATTATCTACGATCACAAGTAATTGCCTTAAGGCGTCTACGTGGGACATTCGCGAACCTGGTCGATGTTCTAAAGAATAATCATAATCTTGCATTTCTAACGCCCAACGCGCGATCCGAGGATTTGTCTCTTTCTTATGTAATGTTAGACTTAATGCCTGACAGTCCATAACAATTTTAAACTTGAGGCCTAACAAATATGTTCGAAACCGACGAAGTGCGTAGATTATAGGTTTCCAGTTCAAAGCTGTGGTATTTAGATTTGATGCTGGTCGTTCTTTTCGACAAATAAAATATAGGAAGATAGAATTTCTTATCAGCTTTTTTTTGTAACAAAATCGCTCCAAACCCTGCTGCGCTCGCGTCACAATGCAATTCTGTCTCGTCGCCCGGCGAATAAATACTGACAAGGGAACCTCTCGAAGTGACAAATTCTGATTTTAATGAAACTTCGTGAACTTGTAGCTTACATAAAGAGATGAATTTATAAAATATCAGTTGCGGTCCAAAAACGGTTTGAAGGGATGAAATCACCCCTAACATATATAGCGGTTTTCAGCTTTTTCCGTATATCTCGAAAAATATTTGAGATATAAAAAAATGTTTTATATAAAAGTTTTACAACAAAATCAGCTGTATTCATTCTCGTTTTCAGAACAATTATTTACCAATTTTTTGTCAAAATTTTCGAAAAAAGTTGTTAAATAATTATTCTAAAAAAATATCATTAACGTGAGTAAATAGAGGCAATTTTATTGTAAAACTTTTGTATAAAACATTTTTTTATATCTCGAATAACAAATCTAACAAATCTAATTGGGCTTCGATCAGCGGAAGGGGAAAGTTATCGCGTGCCGTAATTTTATTCAATGTCCGAAAATCCACGCACATTCTTATCTCCCCATTTTTCTTTTTCGTTAAAATGATCGGCGACGCGTATTCCGACGTGCTTTCTCTGATAATGCCTTTAGAACTCAAATCGTCTAAATATTACTTAATTTAGTTTTCTCATCGTATGAAAGTCTACGCGGTGTGCAGGAAAATGATTTTTCCTCTATAAGCGTAAGTTTCATCACGTTTTCTACCGCGGATTTCGACGGTCTTTGTGCATTTACATAATGCTTTTCGAACAAATCGCGCGCGTGCTCTAATTTCGATAGGCAATTCTTCCTTAACCCTTTGGCCTACAATCACGAGTGAGACTCGTGATAAGGAATTTGGTAAGTGAGACTCGTGGTAAGGAGTCTGACTCGTGCTTATTGTTTATGGACCAAATTCCTTACCACGAGTCTCACTCGTGGTTGTAGGCCAAAGGGTTAAGATGCATTTCCTGCGAAGTCTTACAATCGTCCCTCTCGATTACCTCAATATTCATAATGTTACCGATCTCTACATCGGTTTCTTCATTGTTGGTTAACATTAGCTTTGCTAATTTTAGAAAATCGCGCCCTAAAACCATCGGAGACTTCATGGTTGTATCCGAAACGATGCGTAACGTAATTTCATACTTTCCTTGGCCTAACTTTAATGTCGCTTCTAATCAGCCTCTTATTTTTAACTCGCTGCCGTTTATTCCATAATATCGATCGCTATTTCGATTTCGAGATATAAACTTATACGGAATATAACTTTCTTTTATGAAACAAATTGGGCTTCCTGTGTCCAACAACGCATTAAAATCCATACTAAAATCGTCGTTCTCACTCTCTATGTGTAGCTTTACTTTGCGCCGAAAATCTCCATCTCCTTGTTGTCCTTGCGTTATCTAATAGATGTCCTCTGCGGGGGGAGGGGGGGGTGGGTACATTTGTCCGCTTTGTGATCGAATTTTCCACACTTGAAGCAGGATCCTCGTTCTTTTTTTGCTTTCTTGCAATTCACCACGATGTGTCCTACTTTATTACAATTGAAACATTTACGAGGGGTTTCTTCCTTGGCACTCCGTTGTTCTCTCTAAGTTTTCGACTTCTCCGTCGCTTGGTCTGCTCGGCGTTGCTGGAATGGCTTGTGATGTGGCTCTCTGGGTGCTGAAACGTTCGCGAATGCTGTTAACATTTCGTCTATTGACTGGTAACATTGCACTTTTGCTTGGGTGCGTAGTTCTTGGCTCGGAATGCCCTCGATAATATAATTGATGATCTCGGTACCCGCTACCGGCACTCGGTTCGCCAGCGTTACCTTGTCATGAAGGTAGTCTGCAAATGTTTCGCCTGCTTTCCACGACCTCGCTTCAAGCTCGCGTCGTAGAGCTAATTGATCCGGCCGTCGTCCGTACATTTTCTTCAGCTCAACTAACAGCTCGTCATAATTCAAATCGACTCTTGAGTGGTACCATTTTAGCACTTTTCCGGATAATCTACTGCATACTAATGCTTTTGCTTTGTGGTTATCTAAATCGTAGGTGGAGAGAAGTTTCCTTACCTGGTTCTCCTAACGAGGTCGAAATCCAAATTGCTTCCATCGTATTCACCGACTAAATTTTTAAGTTCTTGCCACTTCCTTGCAGTGGCCAGTGTAGGCGTACCTGGCTCTGTTGTGGGGGTCGTCTTCAGTAATGCTACCTCTCTTCTTAATAATTCAGTTTCGCGTTCTGCTAGATCTCTTTCTCTGCGTAATAAATTTACTTCCCGCGGGATGGATGTGACAGTGTGGGGGCTCGTTGACCTTGAGGGGGGGGGGAGGAGTTTGAAATGATCTGTTTCGTTGTGAGCTGAGGTTAGCGTTTTGTGTGTGCGTTGCATCATGTGAGCCTTCGTCAAGTTGTGCTTCGTCCGTTTCACCAGAGGTTGGCTTATTAAGTTCTTCCAGGGAAACTCCTGCGTCCAATAACCGTTTCACTAGTTCGATTTTCAGTCCATAAGTCGGCAGATTCATGCTCTTAAGCATGTCTTTTAGCTCTGTTACCGTAAGGAGGATCGTCATGGTTTCAGTCGGAGTTTTACTCGTTCGCACAAACACTTGCGTGATTTCGTAATTTTTTTTTCGTTGTGTTCGAAATTTCGTATGCTGAGTCACAACTGTGCATACAAGTTCGTGACCTGACTCGTAATGGACACTTCACATAAAACGTAAAATCGTCAAGAGTATCAAACTCGACACCGTTCGTACTCGATACGAAGAATAGACACCGAAAATCCGTAATGTCTTGAGCCGTTCATTAAAATGCTCAACGTTTACTCCCACAGACGCGCATGCACGTATACACGACGCACGCCTCGTGAAGAGAAAAGTCCAAGATGGCTGTAATCCGTCTGCAACACGTAAATTCGCGCCTGCCGTGCAATCATAAATGCCGAACTCGACGCCGACGGTATCCCACTTCTGATTTTGAAAGGATTGGATACTTAAAGGGGTCTCGTAAAGTATGTACACTCAAAGTAACTGGTACAAACAGTTTATTTTCACAGTCAGACAAAATAATTCGTGCGAGCTCAATCCATTGGCCGTTTCAACACGGCGTAAAAACAAAAAACCGGAAGAAGAAAGAAAGGGCGCGCTCGGAAACGCGTCACGTCCTTCTCGCGGCGGGGCGGGAGTTGGAGGCGCGTGCTATCGTCGCTTTGACTGCGTGATTCGAATGGACGGTAACCTACGCCGCAATTACTGACAAGCGCGGATTGATATACATCAGTGACTATCAAAATAATTAATTATAAAATGTCGCGCCTTGTTAGATACTTGCTCCACTACAAATATCATCTCTGAGCATATCGTGAAGCGTCTGAGCATTCCCATAACCTCCGGTACGACTTCGATCGGCGCGATTAACACTACAAGTACCGAATCGAGGGGTATCGTGCGAGTCACTGTGCAATCAACGCGTGACGACTTTCGCAAGAAGCTGACGTGCTGGACGATATCGGCCAATGGAGATTTGATACCGTCTGAAATTTTTCCGCGAGAGTCTATTAAAATACCGCCGAATATCAAGTTAGCAAATCCAGATTTCCATTTGCTGCGGCCCGTCGATTTATTGATCGAATCTGGAGCAATGCTATCATTGTTCTCCATTGGACAAATCAATCTGTCACACGCGGGTCATGACCTGTATTAACAAAAAACACGCCTTGATTGGGTGGTCGCCGGCAGTACACTTAGCTATTCTCCTTCAAAATCGGAGATCTATTATTTAACAAACTTAGAAAATCAAAATTAGAATAACAAAATTTTGAATGATGGAAGAAATTGCAGTGAAGCGTCCGAAATCCGACGAAAAAATCGTGTGTGAGATACATTTTATGAGAACAACTTCTCGTAATGCCGATGGACGTTACGTAGTATCTTTACCATTTCGCGATAAGCGTCTTGGGGAATCGCGAAGCGTAGCGCTCAAATGTTTCTCGGCTCTAGAACGCTCGACTGAGACAGGGTCGAGCGTTTGAATAATATTTGACATTGGATTATATATCAGCGGTAGACGATCCCGAAGATGATGGATATTACATGCCTCATCACGCGGTATTCAAAGAGTTGAGCGATACAACTAAAATTCGAATAGTATTTGACGCTTCAGCGAAAACGAATACCGGTATATCCTTGAATAATGCGTTGATAGTAGGGTCGACCATTCAAAATACTCTATTTGCGAAAAAATACTCTATTTAATTCGGTTCCGAACATACAAATACCCTATAATTGCAGATATTAAAAAAATGTACCTGCAGGTACTAGTTAACGAGGATAAACGAAGGTATCAGCAGGTTTTGTGGCGCAGAAATGAAAAAATTGAGATCTTCCAGCTTAATACGCTCGCGTTTTGTGTAGCGTCATTTCAGTTTCTTGCGATTCGTACCCTCTAAAGGCTGGCGGACGACGAAGATCAGATCTTTCCGAAAGCAGCTGAGATTCTCAAGACACATTTATACGTAGACAATCTGCTGTCCGGAGCTGCTAGCATCGACGAGGCTAGCCCGATTGATCCGGGACGAAATGATCGCCTTATTGGCGCGTGGAGGCTTTAACATTAGGTTAAAGGACGCAGTGGGCGTCCAACAATGAACGTGTCATTAATTTGCCAACACGAGCATTACACGCAAATCTTGCACTTTATGCAGACCGTTTTTTAAAAACGTTGGGAATAACATGGAACATATATGACGACGAAATATGTTACGTAACAAATCCGATAAAAATCGCCGAGATATTAACAAAGAGAAATGTATTATCCACGGTTGCGCAGGTTTTTAATCCATTGAGCTTGTTAAGTCCGGTGATTATATACGCCAAGAAATTGATGCAGGACGTGTGGCGTTCCGGAGTATACTAGGATGAGTCAGTTCCGGAATGTACATTCACAGATTGGCTACAGTTTGCTCGCCAATTAGAACTAATAGATCAAATTTTTTTCCCCGTAAATTATTGGTCGAAGATGGCTGTGAGGTGAAAATTCACGGATTTTGTGACGCCAACAATATTGACTATGGAGCATGTCTATATGTACGCTTTAAAGGGGGGAAGGGAGGCGCGGTCCCACGGTTTCTAGGCTGTTGTGCGCTAAGTCGCGAGTTGCGTCATTAAAAACTATTGCGTTACCGCGACTTGAACTTTGCAGGGCGTTATTTTCAGCTTATTTGTATCGCGAGACAAGCAGCGCTTTAAATGTTGTACCTGATAAAATAGTTTTTGGAGTGATTCAACTATCGTCTTGCACTGGTTGAAGACTTCACCATACTCGCTCAATACGTCTGTGCCCAGCAAACGAGAAATGATTGAAAAATGATAATTATTGAAAATTATTCATTGAAGTGACGTCGAATCAAGAGTTTTTGAATTTTTTAAATTCTTTTCTATCCATAATTCGATTGAATCAAAAATTATAGATTGGTTATTTACTTTCTGTATCTTATCCAATGTGCATAGAAATGAAACATACGATCAATCCGGTTGAATCCGTAATTACGTATTCGTAATTTACTTTTGGTATCTTACCAAATAATATAATATATTATAGGACCGTATATGTGATAACACAAACTATAGAAATCAAAGCCTTAAACGGTTTAGCTGGATCTTAATGCTTGTATAATTCTTATGTGAATTTATATACTACGTATGTAGTCCCCAGAAACGCGCGCCGAAATGATTTTTCGGTCTTAAAAACG
>NW_017298208.1:14287-19530 GCF_001594075.2 Trachymyrmex cornetzi
GGTATGCAAGAGATCCAGGTTCGACTCCCGGCTGAGGTAATATTTTTTGCAATAAGAATTAATTATTTACAGATTTTAATATGTTATTCATCATTATTAAGATCGTTTCAAAGATGCGAATAAGCATCAAAAATTTGTTAAATTGCTAGTCAATTTATTAGGTGCTAAACTTAATTCCTATGGCTCGCTACTAGAGGGTGCTGGCTCCAATGCTGACGAGTTTCAACGATGAAGTCATATGTCTTTTGTAGTTTAGTCATCGCTGAAAGTGATTCAATCCTCACAGGTTAGATTTCTCGACGCCAAAGAGATTTTCCAATCGATTGAAAATGAATCGTGATAAGCTGTTGTGATAAGTAGTAATCGCTCGGAGCCAAGTCTGGTGAGTAAGCCGCATGCGAAAGTTTCCCAACCAAACGCCTCAATTGTTTCCTTGATCAGTTTTACTGTGCGTGATGGTGCATTATCATAAAGCAAAATCACTTTGTGTTGCCTTTTTTGATATTCCGGTCGTTTTTCACGCAAAACTTGATTCAAATTGATCATTTGTTGTCGGTAGCGTTCAATATTAACGGTTTCGTCAGGTTTCAGCAGCTCATAATAGATCACACCTTTCTGATTCCACCAAACACACAGCATTGTCTTCCGTCCATAGCGATTTGGTCTTGCAGTCGATGTCAATGGTTCGCCTGGAGTTACCCATGATCTTTTACGCTTAGGATTGTCAAAATATATCCACTTTTCATCGCCAGTCACAATTCGATGGAGAAATGACTTTCTTTTGTACCTAGCGAGCAACATTTCGCAAGTGGTTTTTCGGTTTTCCTGCTGTCTTTTATTCAGTTCATGTGGAACCCATTTTCCTATCTTCTGGATCTTTCCCATGGATTTCAATCGTATGGAGACGGCTTCTCGTATCACATTCAATTGATCTGCGAGTTGTTGAGTTTGAGCGTCATCCTCATCCAACAATGCTTGCAATTCTTTATCTTCAAACTTTTTCGGTGGTTTTCCACGTTCTTCGTTTCTCACGTCAAAATCGCTACTTTTGAATTTTTTAAACCACTCAAAGCACTGTGATTTACCAAGAGCATGCTCACCGTAAGCTTCGATGAGCATTCGATGCGATTCTGCAGCAGTTTCCTTCAAATGGTAACAGAAAATCAATGCTGTCCGCCAATCGTAGTTTACAGGCACAAAATTCGACATGTTCAACGCTATTACTGTTGTATGAAACTTGTATTGTTGTGAGTTGAAAATCTTTGTCAGATGTCAGAACAAGGAAATGGCGTCAATGACGCGGTCTGACGGCAACTACATTGACAGCTATGGCCATCTATTGGTAAATTCCTGTTTCATATTTACATACCTGGTACACGTAAGTCCTTAACTCAAACAAAAACTCCGATGTGATATACAGAGTGTGTAACATTGCGGATTCACGGCGACAAGATAATTTTTAGAAAAGGTAATTTCTAGACTCTTGCCATAATAAAAGTTATATCCGAGAGTCATACTCTGTTGCCGTGAATCGGTAATGTTGTATACTCTAGGTATAGTACTAGGGCTCATTCGGGAAGAAATTCATATATCTGTGATTATTATTTTGGTGCATACTTTCTAATGATAAATCACTTTCTGGGATCGCATACTACCATTTCATTTCTGAATCTATATATAAATCCACTTGTTCATATTATTATTCTTATCTAGACGTATAGAAACGGATTCAGTGTATTTAGTCTCTACAAAATTCAATAATATTTCACGAATTACGCGGATTCGAAAACTTGATTCATATGAATTTATCCAATCCAATCCGTTCTCGTTTGTTGGGTGGCCAATCGCATCGCGGAGATTCAGGAGCTCAGCAATGTGAGCGAAGGGCGACATGTTCGATTGGAGGATAACCCTGCTGATGCGATATCAAGGGATCAGTTACCTCTCGTATTTGCGCAAAATCATACCTGGAGGGCGGGACCCTCGTGGCTGGTCAGGGACAAGAATGAATGGCCTGATGAGATCACGCGAGTAATTGAGGTTCCCGAATTGAAGAAAAAACGTCTGTTTACAATATCTAGCGACTTGAGAATCTTCGAAAAATTCTCGTCTTATTCTAAGTAAGGTCATGGCATACTGTTATCGCTTTCGACGTACTAATAAATACACCGGGTCACTATGCGTGCAAGAACTCGAGGAATCGGAGACGCGGATATTAAAGTTGTTACAAATTGCTACATTTTCCAACGAAATCAAAGCCCTTCAAAATAACAGTCTGAAAAATAAGAATAAAATCTCTGCGTTAAGTCCATTTTTAGATCAAAGTGATTTGATTCGGGTCGGAGGACGTATTCAAAGGGCGAAGCTAATATTTTCTCAGAAACATCTGGTCTTATTTCCTAGTTGACACCCTTTGACCGACTGCATTATTCGCGAAATTCGCAAGAAGAATTTTTTTTTTGTTTTGTTTTGTTTTACGTGGGAGGAGAAAATCTTCTTATACCCCTTCCCGAGGGAGACCCTTTCGGGACACCCATCGGGAAGGGGAAGACCCCCGACGGCCCGTACCGTCGGGAGTGCCGGATTAAACCGTCCCGTGATCCCTGTGATACCAAGGTACCACAGAGACGCACCGTGACGGCCGCCTACCGACTAAAAACTCCCCCCTAAGCGTACCACCGCCATTGCCTATTGGGGGACAGTCCGGAACCGCATTTCAGCATAACCTCGGACTGCCCCCCAGCGTTTGGAGTCGCATGACTCCCTACCTCATTTGCGGGTTTTCCGCCCAAGTAATAACCTAACCTACCCTAGCTTACCTCTACATTCCTATTGCTAAGATTCTATGTACAGCTTTGCATATATTTACAATGTCTCACCACCTTGTTCCTCTCACATACGGTCATCGGAACTTAATACCGCTATTTTGCATATTTACAATGTCACGCCTCCTTGTTCCTCTCACATGGCGGTCATCGGAACCTAATATTGCTATTTACATGCTATGTACACCTCTGTTACTCCTCACACATTCGATCATTGGAGCCTCACCCATTCGGAGGAGCCGATACTCCCACAGGTAGAGCAGCCTGCTCCCGCTCGCGGGCACGCTCGTCTTTCTCCTTTATTCTCATGATCGTTTCGCACAAATTCGCGAAGACCCACGCTTCTGGGGAGCGCACAATGGCCCTCACCACCGCCTTGAAAGTTCTATCAACTCCGATGATTTCTAGTAGGCCCACCCTCTGCTCCGCCCAAGCCGGGCAGAACAGAAGGGTGTGCCCCACCGTGTCACTAGTTGCCCGGCAAAATATGCATATCGGGGTGTTCATCCGTCCTATCCTGTACAGGTAGGCCCCGAACACCCCGTGCCCCGTCAAGATTTGGGTCATGCGGTAGGTGAGGGCCCCATGCGCCCTCCCTATCCACGCTTCCAAGTCGCCGCCCATGGCTTCGCGTACACCCGCTCCCGGGCCATTCGGAAACAGCTCCTCTATCCGTCTTCCCCATTTAGCGACCGCTCTGCGACGCTCTATCTCAAGGAGAGTCGCGCTCACGCCAGGGGCCACCGCACCATCCCGGGCAATAATGTCCCGCCTGCGGAGGTAGGTTCGTCTCATACGGTCCGCCGCTAAGTCAAAGGGGACCATCCCCGAGAGGATGGCCGCCGCGTCGTGTGAGATCGTTCGGTAGCCCCTGACTACCCGGAGGGCGAGTTGCCGCTGCAACTTCCGCACCGCTCCGCTGATTCCACGATCCTCCGCTGCCACCTGCGCCCATATCGGTGCGCCATATAGCACCACGGACATGACTACCGCCGCGTATGTCCTCCTTCTCCGCTCGCCAGGTCCTCCTATATTAGCCGTGATTCTGGTCAGGGACGACGCTATACCCCACGCCTTTGGCATGAGTACCCTAAAGTGATCCCGAAAGGTCTACCGCGAGTCCAGGGTTAAGCCCAGATATTTCACGGTGGAACCAATCTGGACCACTGTCCCCCCTATGTGGATCGCGGCCCCCCTCGGGATGCCATCCGCCATAAAGGCGATGGCCTCGGTCTTAGCGATCGATACCTTCAGCCCTAATCGTTCGATAGCTCGAACCACCACCGTGGTACCAATTTCCGCCCTGACACGTGCCTCCTCGAAGCTGTCCGCCCTCGCCGTTACCAGGGTGTCGTCCGCATAACATAGAATTGCGCATCCGACCGACATATATAGTCTAAGGACTTCGTCATAACCTATGTTCCACAGGGTAGGCCCTAGGACCGATCCCTGTGGAACCCCGCATGTGACTGGTCCGCGAACCACCCGTTCCCCACGGTTGACATATACCAAACCGCGCTCCGATAAGTAGCTGTGGAGGATGCCGCGGAGATATCCCGGGACACCCTTCCTCTCCAGCGCCCTCCTGATCACGGGCCACGGGAGGGAGTTGAACGCGTTCGCGATGTCAAGTGACACCGCGACCACCACCCCCCCCTCCCGCGTGCCCTCCCTCACGCGTTCTCCCAGCCTCCATATGGCGTCAACCGTGGAGCGATGCTTTCGGAAGCCATACTGTTCGTCCGTAATGCACTCCCCTTCCTCGAGGTAGGCATGCAATCTACCAACTATCACTCTCTCGAGTAATTTATCGGCTTCGCTCAACAGGCAAATGGGCCTGTACGAGGACGGGATCCTGTCAGGCTTCCCAGGCTTTTTCAGTAGGACCAGTCTGGCCTCCTTCCATCGACGCGGGAAGTCCCCCCCCCCCTGAGACATTCGGTGAAGCATCTGGCCCACAACGGAGCCAGGTGCCTCACCGTGCTTTTCACGACTCCTCCCATAATACCGTCAGGACCGGGGGCCTTTCCGGTTTTGACCCTGGAGCTAGCCTCCAGGACCTTCACCGGCGTTACCCCCAGATCGCTGTTCCATTCGACGGCTATTTCCTCCCCCTGCGGGGACGAGTCCACAGGGAATAGCGTTGCCACGATCTCCTCTGCTGTCTCAGGGGGAAGCACCTCCAGGACGGACGCGTCTCCCGAGCGCAATTTTCGGAGGACCACCCGGTAAGGCGTACCCCAGGGATCCCTTTCGAGGTCGTCGACCAACTCTTTCCAGAGCGTAGCTCTGGATCGAGCGATCGCCCCCCTGAGATCCCTGCGCCTATCTCTCAGCTCGCCCCAAAGGGTCCCCATTTCCTCCGGAGGCACGCTCACGCGGGTCCGCGCTCGCGTAACCTTTCTCCTGCACGCGTTG
>NW_017298209.1:0-247 GCF_001594075.2 Trachymyrmex cornetzi
GGTTGCCTGTCGCTCTGGACGATGGCCGGTCCAGAGCTAGCAGGCGTGCTTCCATTGCACTTTACTCGACGGGAGCGTTGGCCGACCGTCTGGATCTCGTGACCACCCCCTCATTGGATGTCGTCTTTGGGGGTGGTCCGGTCGCCTTTTTCCTCCTTAGCATTAGTCTCCCCACGCCGCTGGGTTGGAATTGCGTGCCCTCCTCGTCCGATGATAATAATGAGATATAATTCTCTATATGACGAGG
>NW_017298210.1:0-209 GCF_001594075.2 Trachymyrmex cornetzi
ATCGAACACGCTCTTGACACTGAGTGCAGCCAGTGCACCCCAATCGAAAACGCTATTAGTTTCGGCTTAGTTTCGACTTAGTTTTCGGCTTAGTACCAACTAGTCATTTGAAGTTTTTGATCAGTGGAGTTGGGCCTTCAGTCGGCTGTAGACACCAAGTGCCGTGTTAGAGTTCGGTATCCGAGCGTCGAGACGAGAGTCCTTCTTAG
>NW_017298211.1:0-883 GCF_001594075.2 Trachymyrmex cornetzi
GATTTTCACGGTTATTTGAAGGTCAAGGTCATTTTTTTAAATGGAAACCCCTATTTTTGACACGGAATTTGAAAAGAGCAGAAAATTTTACGTTTGAAATGATATTTTAGAATTTGTTATTGTGAGTTTAAGAAGGTCAAATCAAGGTTAAATGATTAAAAAGCACTTAGAAGCTGTTAATTTAGATTTATAAGCTTTTTATGCATGATAAGTGTTTGGCGGTACTTCAAATAGTAGAAAAGCTGCGAAAAATTATGCGAAAAATTCAAAGACATTGTCTTTACTTTTAGCGTTACCCGGAAACAACGACGTGGACGTAGCAAGTTCTGTTTTCTTCGGGGTTGATTATCGTGAGTCCCCTTGCATCTCAAAACAAATTCTAAAATATCATTTCAAACGTAAAATTTCCCGCTCTTTTCGAATCCGGTGTCAAAAATAGGGGTTTCCATTTAAAAAAATGACTTTGACCTTCAAATAACCTTGAAAATCAACCTAAAGGTCAAAATTATTAACACAGATAAATGACCCTCATTATCCTCGACAATTTTGGTCCAAACCATTTTTTGTAGCTGGCGTATTTTAGGAGATATTTGGAGCCGTCGCTTAAAATGGGTCATCGTGTATATATATATATGTGTGTGTATATGTGCATATATTAGGTGTACAACTTTGCTTCCGTCGTTTTCCTATAGATGGATTTAGCAGTAAGTGGTGGTCGAAATAAATAGATCATAGACGTCATATAATAAACTTGGACATCTGCCAACATAACCCCATAGAAACATTAGTCGATTTGTGTCTGCATCATAAAGTTATTTTAAATTGAAAATGTCAGTTTACGAGCCAAATTCTCGTCATTTGCGGGAGGTTTTAATTTTCTGCT
>NW_017298212.1:0-344 GCF_001594075.2 Trachymyrmex cornetzi
TGTAAGATTTGAGTATGAGAATGTAAGATTCCACTTCTGAGAATGTGAGATCTTTATATAATTGTCAGGAAAATCCTTGAGGGGAGTAATAAAGGAGTATCTGTAAGGAATGCGTAATAAACAGTCACGGTATAATAAACCCGATCACTGACTTTATTAACACACCACTAAATTGATACAATATTAATGTACTTTCGCGTACTAATGACGGAGTTCTTTTGGTGATCAAATATTAGTTAAATCTATATCGAAATCTACCGAACATCTCGTGCCGTGAGCCGTACTCCGAGATCCTTTATTCTCTCCTGAGATCTCTTACGCATGCGGCGTGCGCGGTGACGTCG
>NW_017298212.1:565-4910 GCF_001594075.2 Trachymyrmex cornetzi
TTGCAATTCAATTATTGCACGACGTAGAAGTATACACATGTAATATAAAAGTTCATATTATTATACAATTATGAAATACAATTACTTATTTTAAGTTTTATCTCTAACTGCTAGTTTCGCCTATTGGACGTATCCAAGGTTTCAACTTGTCGGACGACAGTACCGCTGTATAAGGTTTTGCCGACAGATTAAATCCTGGTACGTCTTGAATCAAGTATCGATCGAAATCCAGTATTTTAGCTATCTGATACGGCCCTTTATAAGGAGGGTCGAATTTAGAATTTTGTCCTACTTTAGCATGTAAGTTTCTGATCATCACTAGATCTTTCAATTTGTAAACGGTAGGTGTGACATGCCGTTTATCAAAGTACTGTTTATTATATTGTTTTAGTTTTTCATTAGTTTCGATAGCTAAATTTCGATCCCTACTTCTTTCTAACTCAAGATCTGTATCTATCTTAGCTAATTCGTTGACGAATTCTGAAAGAGGTGCATCCATGTGATTTCGTTGGTCGTAACCAAAGAGTAATTTTGATGGCGTATTGTTAATGCCTTTATGCCAAGTATTGTTAATTATGTATTGCGTTTTTGGTATGCACTTTTTCCAGTCGTCTGGAGACTCGACAATTTTTCTGAGAGAAGTTTTAATAAAACGATTGACTCTCTCTACTATTCCATTTGACCATGGTGAAGCTACAGCCACTAATCGATGTGTTATTCCCATCGACTGTACAAAATGTTGAAATTCATTTGAAGTAAAAGCTGATCCGCGATCGGAAACTAGTGTCTTTGGATTTCCGAAAGTATCGAACAAAAGTTTGAGGTGACGATTGACCTCCTTTGATTTGGTAGTTTTAACTGCCACGAGCCACGTGAAGCGTGTGTATGCATCTACTATCACTAGAATGTGACGATAACTTCCAGTGGTTGGCTGTAGTGGACCGAAATGGTCTAAATGCAAAGTATCAAATGGAGCAGTTGAAGACGGAGCTAAATGCATCTCGCCTTCACGCGAATGTGAAGAGAAGTTCGATGTCAGACATACTATACAATTATCTATGTGTTCGGCAATTTTCTTTCGCATTGACGGAAACCAATAAGTACGCGATAATCCGTGTAACGTCTTATCGAAACCACAATGAGCCATCTCGTCATGGTGCACTCGTATTACATTTGTCGTCATGACTTCTGGCACCACGAACAGGTTGCGTTTATCTCCTTTACGGTAGAGTAAACCGTCAATTAAAATAAATTTATCATCGTCGCGAAATTCTAATTCATGAATAATATTCTTTAAATGCGCGTCATTTAATTGTTTGTATTCGAGTTGTCTCTCGAGAGTTAAAGTATCGACGTATAACGCGATTCTACTAAGCGCATCTACATGCGTCATTTGACCGCCTGATTTATGTGTAACTGTAAAACTATAATTTTGTAACGCGAGCGTCCAACGTGCAATTCGCGGATTAAGGTTTGCCTTGTTAACGGCATAGACTAATGCGTTACAGTCTGTCACTACTGTGAATTTAATTCCGTACAGATATATGTGGAAACGTTCGATTGCTTTTACAATCGCTAACATTTCTAATTCGAAACTATGATAATTTCTTTCTGCCTGATTGGTAGACTGATTATAATACGCGATTGCCTTCCAATCACCATTCGTCTGTTTCTGTAACAGTACACCGCCTAAACCTATGGCGCTTGCATCTGTGTGCAATTGTGTCTCAGCTGCTGAATTGTATAATGCCAGCATTTGTATAATGCAATTGTAAAATAAGTAACAGCAATTGTATAATGGCTGTGACGTTAATTCTGCTTTGAGCGTATCGAAAGCTTGTATACATTTATTATCGAAATCGAATTTAACTGTTTTGCGAAGCAAATTTCTGATTGGTGCGGATTTCGTAGAGAAATCTTTGATGAATTTTCTGAAAAAGTTAGTTAACCCGAGAAATCGCTGTACTTCATGTACGTTTTGCGGTATAGGGAATTTTCTAATAGCATCGGTATGCTTAGAACTAATCGTGATTTGATTTTTCGAAATTATATATCCTAAAAATTCAATTCGACTCTGTAGAAATTTACATTTTGAGAGATTGATTTCAAAGCCATAACGTTTCAATGTTCGCATGACCTCGCTGAGTATAGCTAGATTTTCATCAATATTATTTGTCGCGATCATGATATCGTCTATATATACAATGACCTTGTTGTCATGTATAAACGGTAACAGAATGTGTACTAGTCGCTTTTGGAATTCTGCTGGCGACTCACAAAAACCGAAGGGTAACCGTTTGTATTCAAATTGTCCTTCGTGCGTTGCGAAAGCAAAATATTTGGTGCTACTTTCGTCGACCTTTATTTGGTGGAAACCGTCTTTAAGATCGAGGAGAGTAAAGACTTCTTTGTTCCCGAGGAGAGCAATACAGTCCTCTATAATTGGGAAAGGATATTTCTGTTTTTCGACTCGTTGATTTAGCGGTCTTAAATCAACACATAATCGAAGACGTCTGTCTTTTTTTCTCACCGGTACTACGCGGGCGCAATACGGGGAGCTACTTCTCGAAATTATATTACGCTCTAGAAGATCTTTAGTAATTTCTTGAATTTGTTCTTTTTCTCCGTGTGCAAAGCGACGTGGAGCATATGCAAAAATAGATTCGTCTTTGAGGCGAACTTTAACTTTATAGTTATCATCAACTTTCTCTGTCTCTTCTGCGTCAATTTCGAGCAGTAATTTTTTCAGAGCTCGCGTGCTCTGCGAACCGAAGTCGGTTTCGATTCCTTCGAAGCGATTTGATACACTGCTATCTTCGGCGCATGCTAAAACGTTTAACAATACTTCGGGAAACGAATTAATGTGCAAGTCGTTTGTGACTTTCAGCGGAATGTAAACCGCTGTGATTTTATGCGCATCGAGAAAGTCTCGTCCTATGATTATATCGGTAACAAGACTATCGTTGTCTATAATGTTTAATGATATGCTGAGATTTACATTAAGTTGCTCAAGCGTAATTTCCGTGTGAACGACACCGAGTATTACCACTGGCTCACCGTTCAATGCTCGATAGGTGACTTTAGGTACGCTATTCGAGATTCTAGTATTATAAAAAAACTTTTTAACAATTGAATGTTTTATAAATGATATCGGACTACCGGTATCTACTAATGTTCGTAGGTTACAAACCGTATTATTTATCGAACTAACCTTTAAAGCTAAGTTTTGAATAAAAATGTTCTTGCCACTAGCCTGAACGTGCGCTATCAGTGCGTCGTCGTCATCGGCTGATTCGTCGGCTGTCACCGTTGCTACCGGAACAGTCGCTGATGATGAAGATGCTGGTGCGGAGGATGCCTGCTGTGTCGATTGTTCCTTACGACGCTGCAACTTGAAACACTTGTCCCTCTCGTGACCTGGTATTTTGCAGAATGTGCAGATAATTGCTGTACCTCCTTTCTCGGACTGGTTACCACTGGCTGCTGCCTTGATCCTAGGTTTGTAGACTGCGTCCTTTGCCCTTGGCGTTTTTGTATCGGAGCGCTTATCGTGCTCGAACGATACGGATGCTATTTGATGCATCGAGTCCAAAAATTCATCGACTGATACTGCCTTCAGTGATGTCGCTAATTCTCTGAGAGACCTGCTGCCAATGCCACTTATGAGAAGGTGGATGGTGCTCTCTTGAGATAGTTCGAGATTATGCATGAGAGTAATTTTCTCCATTGCGTACTCGAGAAACGTTTCTTTGGTGTAGTTCCATTTCCTACTTTCCACTTTTTGTATTGCTACGTGGTATAAAATTCTTCTTGTAAACCTTTTTAATATTGATTCTCTAAATCCTTGCCATGATTCCAGCATACTACCGCTGCCAATATCGTACCATTTCCTTGCTATATTGGTTAACTTGGACGAAGCGGCTAACAATATGACGTCATCTGGAACTCTATGGATTCTGGCGACCTGATCTATTCTCTGAATCCAGAGCTGAACGTTTTCTGATTCGGTACCTCCAAACTCCGGTACTTGAGATGCCAGTAAAGATATTGCTTGTGAGGCTGATATCGTTGAAAGCGTGCTACGCTGTGATGGTTGCGAGGAGCTATGACTTCTTGGCGACACGGACTCCTGCACCTGTGTCGGTTGCTCTAATTGTGCCGGCTGAGGAATAGCGTTCCTCGCCGTGAGAGCTAGGAGCATTTCCTGCAGCAAAGCCTGTTGCGTCTGTTGAATCTCCAAGATTTGACTATGCATTTGTTGCATTGGGGTAGTCAGAGCTGTTATAAGTGACTCTACATTCGATGTTACCTGCCAAGCCTGTTCTGGAACTGGTGAGAGACTTGG
>NW_017298213.1:0-9570 GCF_001594075.2 Trachymyrmex cornetzi
TATACACATATATAATAATTAGATGTTATTAAAATAAGCATGTTATTTCATTATTACAATCATCAAATCTATATATAAACGCATATCGAATAAATGGTATAAATTACTAAATATATTAAAATATATAGCCAATTTTTTTATTCAGTAAATATTTATTTTTCATCTAAAATCTTATTTTTATTACGTAAGAATTTATTATTTAAGAAAAAATTAATTGTTAACTTATAATTACTGATTCTGAAAAATTACAAGTTTTAACCATTACACATTTTTTGTAATTCTTGTAATTGTCTTCGGAGATGTATAGTTCGCAATTTATTTAACGCTATTCTTTTTTCAAACGTTTGTACCAAAGGCTTTGTAATGATATCTGTTATATGAACCAACGCACGTGTCCTAACTGCAAATAAAAATTATCTGAACTTGGATTTTTTAAATCTATGTTTACTCCAGATACTAAATACTATTTTTAAATTGTATTTTTAATTTATAAAAAAATATATATATACATACCAGCATCATTATGGATACTGGCGAGGACATCTGGATGATCTTTACAGGCTTCAGCCATATCTTCTTCTTCTTGTACCAAAATTTTTGACAAGTCTGTCATTGTCTGCAACATTATTTAATTTCAGACAGAGTTTTCTTCGCTTTAAATTTCTTACAACAATACAAAAAAAATTAAAATCTCTTACTTTTAAACATCTGTCTGAAATATCTGGAGTATGTATTATTTCTAATGGTATCTCTGTAGCTTCACCATTATCCGATTGAAAACAATTTAAGAAGATTTCGTGTTCCTTTAAAGTAAAAAAAAAAAAAAACATTAAAACATTTATTTATCTGTATATTATAATTTATCTATATAAACAACTTTAAATTATTTCATAGACTATTTATCAAATAAGTTAATGCACTAAAAGTTTTATATTCATTATTGACACTATCAATTTACTACTAGATAAAACACAAAAGATTTCGTTTTTTAATCACATAAAGACTATATCAATAGCTGTGAATTTATTGATAAAAAAATTAAGATAAAGAAAATATATGTACTTTTGATTCTTTGCCCTCTGAAAATACTGAGAATATTAAGCCTACAAAACTGTGATCCATTGTTTGATAAGTAGCTTGAGTTCTGACATCTGCAAAACAAAAGTAATTTTATGTAAAAATTTTAAATGCAAATTATATTATTTAAACATTTTGACAAACAAAGTATTTATAATACACACCAACGTGTGATGGACAAACTGTAATATGTGGATGCGAATGATACCAGCCAAGGACACGCATGGGTCGATTTAATTCTACAGTTAATCGTTCAGCTTCAGCAGCAGCTTTCAGTAATTGTTCTGACGATATCTCTACTCTGTCTTTCTTCTTATCTAGACGTCGCAAAATAATAACAGCTGATATTTTTGCTACTCCACACTCAAACTAAAAGGGGGATAATTAATGCTTTGATTGTCTCATTAATTGTATAGGAAATAACAAAGAAATATCATGAACATAAGATGTTCTAAGTTCCACGTACATTACCGATAAGTAAGCCCATTACTTCAAAGTTCTCTGTAGATAAAGCATGCTGCAAACATACCATGTAGACATCTGTTTGCAGCTCTACTTTTTGCAATGGGGAGTCATCCATTGTTTATGAAGATATTAATCTTTTGGAAATAAAATACACAAATGTGAATAAATTCATAACTGCTGAATGTTACAATTGTATTTGAGATATTACAAATAACGCTCTAGTTGCTTAGATTTCTAGAACAAAAATATAGTGAGTATAGGCCTGTTATTCGTAGCTAAACTTTTGCTTTAGTCATAATTTAGAGCTATTTTCTGGGAATGAACAAATGGACTATCGTGCACGAGCGTTTTATTTTATTAAGAGAGTTGCTTCTTAGGCAGAGAGGTTTCTCTCTCCCAAGCTCCTTTTAATAAAACAATTATATGCGGACGAGATGACGTGATAGTATAATAATTTATGCATAACCTATACCACTTATGAACGCTATTGACGCCCACATATACGTCGGCTTGTCCAACGTTAAATTAGGTGTACATATAGTCTGAGTTCGAATAACATTTTTTCGTGTGGATGTTATTAAGATATATCTAGTCTAGTGCGTTACTTGCATGGTCTTTCGAATGTTGTTTTTATTCAGCAAACAATACCGGCGGACTATTAACTGACGAGTTTGGAGTCCAGGTAAACAGCGTGAACTCGACAATCCGTCAAGATGTGTTGCAGCCAAAAGCCAAACTGAGCCAAACAACAGTCGATTAGTGAGCGAGTCGACAAATCTCTCCCTTGTCAAAAGTCGAGAGAGAAAGAGATTCCCCGCATTCCTCGCTCCCCCGGTCCAACTTGAACGATCCTTCCCAATCTTCCCCTTCGTCTGCGATCTGCCTTCGTCCACCTCGCTACGCCTCCTCGCCGTTAACGCAACTCGGAGCCGACGGAGGCAACGGAGCGTTGTGTAAATCGGGATTGATCAGCGATTGTATTACGAATTTACGAACGAGCTAAAGATATTTCGCTAAAGTGAGCATCGTGACATTCAAGAAGTGCTATAAAAGGGGAATCCCTAAATCTCATGGGATCGTATTACGCATTACGTGAATAAAGGCAAATCGCTGTCGCCGTATGCTACGCGTTAACGTCGTCAAGTGCCACAGAATCAGCTGGCGAAGATCAATTCCAGTCAATTTCGTTTGACGATCTATGCCGATTTATGCCGTTTATATTTAACAGGCTTGTGCAACGCAATTATATCACGGCGTACGCCGGATATAATACGGATTTTAGCGCGCGAGAACGGAATATTTAGCGCGTGCCAGCGCCAGCGTCTATGTGTGTACTGTGTACTACATACATACACACATACATACGTGCACGTATATATCAGTATATATGCGCATTGCGCACACAGGCGCGCATCTATGCACGCCATACACACTTCTTGATTGCTCGCGGGCTCGCACAATCCCACTTTTACCCACTTTGGAGTTTAATCAGAGGTGGTGTGATGCGCGTACTGTGACGCTCGAAGATGCTCGTAAACAGTTTTTTGTCATCGCGCGGCGGGGTAAGTCGACAGATTTTGAGGTTATGTGTTGTCACAGGGTAACTAGGAGGCTAAATCGACGATAATTTGCAAACTCATGAATTACATTGTCTTAACAGCGTGACGCGATTAACACCGGCAACACCGAGGTACTTATTGCGTCATGGTAGATAATCGAACACCCATTAACTCGGAAAATAAGTATTGTATGGTAAATGCGGATCAGGACAACCCAAGGGAAACACGCACGAAAGAAATAATGCCTTCGGAGCTGAGGTCGATCAGCGTGGCTGACTGGCTCACAGTCACGGTCCTCTGTTTCGTAAATCTTATAAATTATATGGACCGCTTCACGGTTGCTGGTGAGTCTTGCTTTGTTTTAGGAACAATTGTTGAATTAATAGAATTTCTGAGAAGTCTTTTACAATTTATAAAATGATTTCCTGGATAGAGAACATCATTTCTCTTGGTTTATACAAACATATTTAATATTTTATTTCAGGAATATTGACGTACATCAAGCATGACTTTGATATCGGTAATGATAAGTCTGGGCTACTGCAAACAGCATTTATTTTGAGCTACATGGTGTTTGCGCCGTTATTTGGATATTTAGGAGATCGTTACAATAGAAAATTTATTATGAGCGGTGGTGTATTTTTATGGTGCCTAACAACATTTATTGGTTCTTATATGAAAGTAAGTATATCTCGTAGAGTCTGCTTTTTTATTTTTGTATCGAGCTGAAACTTCTCATTAATTAAGTGATCGATCTTGTAAGGCCTTACAAACATTGCGAATGCTATTATGTGATCACCAACTACAGCATATAAAGTAAATAGGAGCAAAGGCAACTAAGACTAAGATAAGCAAATATTCGTGGTAAAAATTAAGGTTGCTAAAAGATAAGTTTCACATCTTTATAATCAAGTTTTGTCAAGGTAAACTGAATATCTGCTATTTTAAAGCACAATGTTAAACTGATGTTGCTATTATGTTCACGATGTTGGTTTCTGAATAACAAATAAATATTCTTGAATTATACACTACATGTGGACATCTCATTCGTTATTCTTTCATTATAGCTTTGAATATTACCAATGATAACTTCTTATATATATTCAGGCTCAATTTAATTGTAATCGACAAGATTGCCATTTAAGTTTTCTTAATAGATGTTATACTCAAAGTAAACCTATAATCAAACATAAGAATCTTATTAAAATTAGATGTGTTATTGCATTTTTCTATTAATACCAGGTTGTATCTAATGAAGAGATTCATTAACACATCTAATTTTGTCATGTGCAAGAAAGTATCATACAAAATATAAATTTAATGTGTAATATTTTTAATTTATTTCAGACCTTTGGATGGTTCCTATTCTTTAGAACACTTGTTGGCATAGGAGAAGCTAGTTACTCTACAATCGCGCCAACAATTATTAGTGATTTATTTATAAAAGATGTACGTTCTAAGATGCTCGCCCTATTTTACTTTGCTATTCCAGTTGGAAGGTACATTGATTATGATCTGCATGATTAAAATATATGTTACTTAATATGTTGCTTATATGTACAGTGGGAGCAAAAAGTATTCGTACAAGGAAATTTTTTATAAAAAGTTTTATTTATAGAAAATAAACATTAATTAACAATTTTATACAATGAATATATTCCGTTCTTACATTAACAAATGAGCTTTGCATATATTTTTTATTTTAGAAGCTAAATTTCTCGACTGTACGAATACTTTTTGAGCATTCAAACAGTATAATTTTTAATTTTCGCTTATTTTTCAGATATATTTTCTATAATTAATACACATCTTTTTGGTATATATAATTTTAAGAAATATACAGTCTATTTTATTCTTCATGAATAAATTGTTAATTACCTAGCAAGAAATGAGCGTCAATTAAACGTCGAATCGATGTCAAATTGGTGTTGAAATCATCTTATCGATATTGATTCAACATTAATTTGATGACTCATTTTCTCGCTGAATAATATTTACTTTTTAAAAATTAAGTTTTTTTAAAGAATATTTTCTCCGTACGAATACTTTTTCCACTCACTGTATATATTATTTTAGTGGTTTAGGATATATTACTGGAGGTGAAACAGCTCGTATTACTGGTCAGTGGCAATGGGGGTTGCGTATTACTCCAGTATTAGGAATTGTAGCGATCCTTCTATTACTTTTTGTAGTAAGAGATCCTATTAGAGGTGAACGTGAAGGAGGTGTTCATTTGACAAGTACCACATGGTCATACGATGTCAAGCAGTTATTAAAGAAGTAATTATATTAGCAATATTATATTTTTTTCATTGAAGTTGTATTATTATATGGGATTTATATATATATATTCTTTTATTAATACTTTTATTGATATTTGTTTATCATATCAATGATCTATGTCATCTATTATTACTAATTGTCCAGATAAAATAAAACACAAACTCTGTACACTATAACAGTTTTTAACTATCTGTTAGGATACGAGACTGAGATCATGACAAATAATAGAATATGTATTTAAAAATATAATAGAGTTATCTAATTTATTTCTTTTATTATATGATATATAATTTATGATGTATAATTTAATGAATTCGATTAAACAATTATTTTTTCACCAAGTTATTTAATTGTAAATAAAGATCGAGTAATAGCGCCACTATCACAGTACATAATGATATTTAAAAAATGACAATTAAGAGAGATTGATTTTAAAATGCAGTGACAAATGATCAAATTCAACTACATTATTTTTTCTAATAATTTCTAACAATTTCTAACAATTTGCAGTTAATACTATGTTTCTTATATTATTGACATAATTTTCAGTTCAAGTTTTATGCTGTCTACTGCAGGATTTACTTGTGTAGCGTTTGTCACTGGTGCACTGGCATGGTGGGCGCCAATATATCTACAATTAGGTTTCCAATTACTTCCTTATGGAGCAAATGTTGATCCAGAAGAGTAAGTTTTTTTTTTAATATTTACATATTATAATATGTTTATTTTATTATAAAAATGTATATTTTTATACATAATTATATAATTGTATTTATGTGTGTTATAATGTTTCAGTGTTGCATATAAGTTTGGTTTAATTGGTATGGCATCTGGTCTAATAGGTGTACCTTTAGGCTCTGCTATAGCACAAAAATTACGAACTTACTGGCAACAAGCTGATCCTCTGATATGTGCCGTAGGCCTTTTAATAAGTGCTCCTCTATTATTTTTTGCTATGATTACTGCCAATACAAATTCTACTCTTTGTTACATATTAATATTTTTTGGTCAGTTATCACTAAATTTAAATTGGGCTATTGTAGCAGACATATTACTGGTAGGGAACAATATATTAAAAAATATATTTCTTTTTTATATAATTATATTTTAATAAACTTAATTATCTTTTATTATATTGTAGTATGTAGTGATTCCCACAAGAAGGTCCACAGCAGAAGCATTCCAAATACTCATTGCACATGCTCTAGGAGATGCAGGCAGTCCTTATCTTATTGGACTTGTATGTAAAAATAAACTCACTGTACTAATCTTACAAAATATTAATTATTAATTGTTTTCAGATATCAGAAGGATTAAAGTCCACATTCTTGTCGGATGTAGGAAGACAATCTGATATTTATGATAGTCAAAATATAAGCATCGAGTTCCATAGTCTACAATATGCAATGTTTCTTACAATGTTTGTAGAAGTATTCGGTGCTCTATTCTTCTTCCTGACAGCATTGCATATACAGAAGGACAAGGCATTAGTCGATCTTGCTATTGCGGGTAAGTAAAGAAATATATCTATTATTAGTTGAGGCAAAAATCGATGTTTAGGTAACGCACTGTGTTTTGCATGTCTACAATTGAGAAATTCTTACTAATAGCTTGATGTTTGATATATATATATATATATATATATATATGTATATATATATATACATGTATATAAAAATATTGTTATGAACAATTATTATAAACTTGTTCTCATATATAAGATATATTAGTGCAAGTATAAATGGTTTTTGCAAGAATATTTTTTATATATATACTTAATGCCAAACATTATATATACATAAACATTAATATATCTGTCAAAATTATCACAGCAAATAAATATTCTATCAAAATTTCGCATATTTTAAATAAGCATAATTTTACGAAAAATTGTATTCAATTTTTTTTTCATTTTCAAGGATAAAGTCTGTATTTTGAAAAGATTTTGAATATATTTTGAATTTATCTTCCCCTATCTTCATTCTCTTAAAAAATAAAGATGTGTTACATCTCCAAAAAATTGCATAATTTGATGCACTCTACGAGATGGAATGAATTTTTTTTTCGCAAATATGGTAATCATCTTAAAGTTGTTAAAATATGGACTTTTCCTGCAAATTAGAATAAAAGAAAGTTTGTTACGATTCTTCACGTAGTTACAGCGTATAAAATTTATCTATGCATTTTCGTCAGTTGTACTATGTGTGCGTGCGTGTAGAAAGAGGGATATATCTTCGTATTTAAAATTGCATATTCCGAAGACGAGACGGATATATATATTCATATACAGTTTTAGATATATCCCTCTACTCAACACGCGCGCGCGCAAAATCCGATTAGCAATCTCCGCGTGATGTGCGTCGGATAATACTAATGCTGGCGGTAACTAAAAGAAATGCATAGATAACCTTGATATATTGCGAAATAGAATCGTAACGAACTTACTTTCTTTGTAATTTGCAGGACAAATCTATTTTATGATATGGTACTTGCAAAAAAATTAATTTCACGCATTAGAGTGCGTTAAATTACGCAATTTTTTGGAGATATAATACTTTTTTATTTTTTCAGAGACAGAGGAAGAGGAGGAAAATCAAAATCTGTTAAACGTTTCTTAAAATACGGATTTTACCTTTGAGAATGGAACCAAATTTTTAATACAACAATTTTTTGCTAAGTTAATTTATTTAAAGTTTAAGAAATTTTGATAAAATTTACTCGTTGCGATAATTTTATTAACGACTGTATTAAATAAAGCATTGAGTGCTCATACATTATCCGGTAAGTGTGATACATATATTAAGATATTGAATAATCAAGTAGATGATTCATATATTATGTAATAATACTGTAATATCGCATTAATAAATAAACATATACATATAACATACATATATTACTCCTGTAGTCTAGATCTGGTCGGAATGTGAAATAAAAATTTGCAACTAAACTAAAACATTCTATTTTTGCACAGTGCATGAATTGTTCGCAACTTTGGACTTACAAGCACAAGCTTTGGGACCAAAACGAAGGTAGTATACCTACCTTTATTACTTATGATATCATTTAACACGTTAAGCGCCATAAAACTTTTATCTACTATATTGAAAGATAATATGTAATATAAAAAGCATATATGAGAAAAATATATAACAAATATTTGTGTATGTAAATATAATAAAATAAAGTGTGAAATAAAACAATGAAATGAAATATGAAATATTTTATAAAATTGCAGATAGTTGAACAAATATTTATTTTTATTTATGCATAGTTTATTTATTTGTTACATTAATTTTTTATTAATAAAATTAGTAGTTTTTAAATGAAAAAATTGAAAAAAATATTTAGGTTGTTTCTTAAAATTTATTAAGAAAGTTTATAATTATTTTTAATTATAATTGTAATTTTTTTACTGTAAAATTTATAAACATTATAAACTCTATAAATTTATAAACATTATAAACATTATAAATTTATAAACTCTCCGAATTTTTGAAAAATTTTACCGTATTTTTAACCGTGGCGCTTAACTTGTTAAAATTTAGGATTTTTTACATTTATTAATAATATAAAAATAAAACGACAATATGAACCAGCACAAGATGTAATTTGTGAAAATTATATAATTCTTAAAGAAATTTACAAACGTTTCAACAATACAAACTGGTCGACATTCAAAAAATCCAGTTTGTATTATTAATCCGTTTCACTTTCTACACTTGAAGAGGACAAAATTATATTGTCGAAACGTTTATAAATTTCTTTAAGAATTATATAATTTTCACAAATTACATCTTGTGCTGGCTCACATTGACGTTTCATTTTTATGTTATTATTAAATATTGGAGCCTTATACTACTGTATTTATTTTTGCATTTATGTTTTTATTATGATCAATTGTTTTATATGCGGTAATTTGAACGGTGCTTTTATAATCCTGAATTTTTATTTTATATTCCACCAAAATATATATTACAAAAAATCTGATGTTCACATATATTTATAATAAATTTCTTAATATAGAGTAGAACATTTATGTGTTTTTAAAAGCAAATAGTTTAAGCATAATAATTTTGTCATCAATTTTCCTATTTCTCTTGTATAATATTGCTCTATTAAAAAATGGCGCTTAACGTGTTAAGGAAGGTAAATATGTAGATTAGGGGAGCCCCCCCCCCCCCAA
>NW_017298213.1:10205-13352 GCF_001594075.2 Trachymyrmex cornetzi
TATTTCGTAAACTTCTTTTGTTTATAACTTCTTAATGAGTAACGTCCTGCAATTAAAACTTCCTCAGGGTCACTCGGGGTCATGACCTTGACAACATATATCAAGGTCAAGGTCATTGGGGGTGGCTCCCCTAATCTACATATTTACCCAAATTTCTACATTATACGTTTCGGCCAATATCTGGCCATCTTCAGTAATTAAAACTCTACTCTAAATATCGGTTACATACAAAATTCGCAATCTTACATCTATTCGACCAGATGGAATATCATCGTGAAACGTATAGATAAAGTGTCTCTCACTTTATCTATACGTTTCACGATGATATTCCATCTGGTCGTCAAAGTTCTTACGAGTTTACAAATATCTAGGAATTGCGGAAATAACAGAATCTGGAAATTCTTGTTACTCACAACTCTAAACAATTCCACAAATTTGTCAACTACGAAAGTAGATTACCAAGAATTATGCGGATAAGAACATGTAATTTTGAATAAATAGATGTAAGATTGCGAATTTTGTACGTAACCGATATAATTAATACTCTACTCTAAATATTTAGAGTAGAGTTTTAATTACTGAAGATGGCCAGATATATTGGCCGAAACGTATAATGTAGAAATTTGATTATATTAAATACCACAAAAAACAACTAACGCTGTGGTTTTATGCTCTTTTTCTTAACTACTACTAATTTTTGATTATAAACCACTTCTTCCTTTTTAAATTAATTTGTTTGTACTAAATCTAGAAATAAGTTATATATATGTTGGAATTTTTTCAATACGTTACAAATTGTGCAATATATTTATATTTTAATACTTTAATACTGGATTTACATAAATAATTAATGGTTTATTATTTTTGCTATTGCAATATTTTTCAGAAATGGACTATATTTATCGTAAATAATATGCGTGATATAGTCACATGGTTTAGTCTGGAATGTGCATGTAATTATTTTTATATAACATACAAACATCTTTCTTGCAGACAAATATCTAGATACTAAGAATAATGGGCAAGCTGAATCAACGCATTTATAGATCATCACTGGGCCTTCCCTGATAATATGCTGTATATCTGGTACATAATTTATTTTCATGATTTTGTTATTCTTTTTTTTGTAACTTGATTTTGGTAATCAATTTAATCTGGCTTTATATAAATGGTTATAATTTTCTATTTTATAATAGTTAATTTTGTGTATATACAGGGTGTCTTACCGTACAGTACATTTCACAGCATATTCTAGAGATAAAATAAAGTAAAAATCCTAATATGAAAATGTTGAGGCTACAATAATTTTTTGAATTATAAGCTAACTTTAACTGCTTATAAGTCAAGAACTATTTTACTTTTATAGTTCCTATTATTATAGCTGGATTTTTTGGGATTCTAAGACGAAAATCCTAATACGAAAATATCGAGGCTAAGTTTTTTAATTACAAACTATCTTTGATTAATTATAATTCAAAACTATTGTAGCTTTGACATTTTTGTATTTTTTACTTTTAGAACATGTTATAAGAGTATTGTATGGTGGTTGTGAGACACCCTGTATATATTTATAGTTAAACTGTTAAACTATGTGTTAAGAAAAACACGTATTGACATATATTTCAAAAAAGATATGTCACGTATTTATTAAATTATTTATTTTATAAAGATATGGGGTCAATATACAGATTAAATTTTGAAATAATTAATCAATATATTTGAATCATTTATAATTTTTTATATTATACACGAACTAATAGTTATTTCTATTTGTAATTTTTTCGTTTATAGTTATCTATTATTTATAACTATATTATATCTATTCTTAATTCTTGACAATCCGTGAATACTTACAAAATAATATCAATATCTCTTTATATCAAATAAGATTCAAATTTGAATATTTAGTTTTTGAATTAAATGTTTAAAAAAATTTAAATTTATTTAAGAGAGACAAATATATGTCAGTTGATTTTAAAAGAAAAATTGGTGTCTTTTTACATAATTAAATTATTAATATTTAAAATACAATTAAATAATTAAATTGATTATCAATTATCATTTCATACTATTTTTTATATTGATTTTATTAAATCATCATATTTTTTAATGTATAATTCCTACAAATACTTTCATCTTTCCTCTTTTTATTATTTATATTTTATAAAGATGCATGAAAAGTTTTCAACCCAGGAATATGAAGCTTTTTTCGTTATTTTTATTGTCTTGATTTCATGTTTTCCCCATGGATGTCATAAGTGGAAGTGTAATTCACGAAATAATTAAAAGTTTTCTGTTATTCCTATTATTTAGACATTTTTAACAATTACAAAATTTATATAAGGGTTTAATTTAAATAAAATAATGTCTTTAAATAGATAGACAATATAGATAGAACATATAGTTCAGGCTTGATATTCCTATTACTAGAATTTAGTTTTTATTAGAATTAATACTTACAAAATTGATTTTTACAAATATTTATTAATTGGAATGAAAAAATCATATTGTGCAAATATTTAACAACAAAATTTAACATTAAAACAATGATATCATCTTTTAGACTGATGAAGCTTGCCTATAAATCTATGTGTAGAATGTAGCATAACTAATAGACTTTATGTATATTTGTGGATGTATGTTATATGGACATGGTACAATAATGCATGTATTTACAGAATTATATTGTAATTGGAATAGAGTGAACGCATAATTGATTTTATTAATGCAATTTAATTATATGATTTGGGTTGTAAATGTATAATTTTATTTGTTTACATATTTGTCAGTATGGATAAATATATTGAAAACTAAATAGGATTTCAAGATGCATTACGCACAATTTATGCTTGGTGTTGTACAATATTATTGTTGCTTTAAATTTTTTTATTACATAATAAATTTCAACATTTTTAGCTATAAATAGATTATATTGGGTATGGTAATAAGTTTCCGCCCTTTTTGAAAAGAAAAAGATGTGTTTATTTAAACAAATCTATATAAGTGAGTTTATTCAAAGTATGCTCCTTCGGAAGCGACAACTTTCTCCCACTTTTCCGGTAATAAACGGATTCCTTGAATGAAAAAATCTGGTTCTTTTGAAGCGATCCATTCATCAAGCCATTTTTTGATATCTTCATAAGAATT